>NC_051181.1:82463468-82477936 GCF_013339695.2 Rhipicephalus sanguineus | reverse complement strand
ACGGCTCGGGTCGCTGCCACGAGCCCCTCTCTGGCCAATCCTCTGCGTCGACATGGCTGGTGCGCGTGCCATCGGGTGACTTTTGCTTCTCGCGCACCGTTGCCGCGCTTCCACGTTCGGCACGCGCCTCGTGCCCCTCCTTTACTCATCACACATGTTCGTGGGCGTTTGTCCTCTTTCGGGCAAGTTCTTTCGTTCGACCGGCCCCAGTGTGGAAATTTTCAATCTCGAAGGCAACAAGGGCGCACACGCAGCATTCTCGCGCAGCTCCTTTCGCTTCTCTCGAATCAGGGGCGTCGCCAGACATTTTTTTTTGGGGGGGGGGGGGGAGTTCAGCCATACTTTATGTACGTTCGTGCGTGCTTTTGATGTGTGCGTGCGTTTGTAAATTTTCGGGGGCTGGGGTTGAACCCCGCACCCCGCCTGCCTACACCCCTGTCTCGAACAAAGATAAATCAATGGGCAGGTTACTGCTACTTACACTACACGTGTGAAGATTTTTCTGCAGTAACGAATAGGTAGAAACAATGTCTCCACAAAGAAGTAAATAGTAACATTTCTGGCCGCAAATGCCACCAGGGGCGCTTGCTTCACGGCTGTGAGTGGTACGTCGTGAGCGTGGTGAAATTGAATGCGAGACGTCGCAGCCACGTGATGAAATAACCTCTAGTTCTTCGTGCGTGTGTGCATTGTCTGTGCGATTAAGTTAGTACATGAATCGTGCTGCTCGCTGGCGATGCGGCGCGAGCACTACTCCTTGGCAAGACCAAACGCGGTGGGCGGACCCGATCTTTGCCCGGGCGTCTATCAATCAAACGAATTGACGTGCGGACTCGGGCACAAACTCGTTCATTCTGAAAAAGGCCCCCGTTCATCTCGTGACTGTCACAGTGCCGGTGTGACCGTAAAGCGTTTCATGCGGTGGACGCTAAGCAGCAGCTTCTTTGCATATAAAATAATTTGGTCAGCTTGCAATGCTTGTGCAAGGCTGGGGCCATCGGAGGAGCTTGCGATCACCTAGCTTCTACCAGCTTTTTACGTGGCTCGTCTACTCAGTATTCTCGGTCAGCTTCGGAGTGAAGATTGCGTCAATTTGGTTTCAATTTCGATGGTGTTAATTAGCTAAGCCTTATTTAACGTGTCATTGAGTTGTCCTGTCTTAATTGATAATGTTTTCATTAACACGACATTTATCGCTCCGTTCTAATCAGAAATGGCGTAATTATTATGAGGATAATTAGCTTAGTCATAATTAACAGGATGATAATTAGGGCGATATGGGTGGGTAAGTTCATAATTAGCACTGCTATAATTAGCACACTCCTAATTACCGTCGCGTTAATGAACATGTTCTTAATTGGCTGGGTCCTGGCCTTACGCGGCTCCATTAGCATGGTCTTAGTAAGATGTGGCTTAATTAGCTCGGTCTTAATGAAGAGGCTGAATTAGCTTTGTCATAGCATGCCCTGACTTAACTAGGCAGGTATACCGCCCAGCCAGTTAGCTAAGCAGCCGGGTGCACCTTCTCGCAAAGAGGAAATTCATGCTAGATTTATCCACTGCCACTTCGAAGTATATTAACTTTGCAGGAAATGCCTTCGCTGCGGGACGATCGAGCGGCACACCAGCGCTCTCCCAAGAAAACTCAATTTATATTTATATGCATGCTATTTATTGTTCATCCGTAAGAATGGGTGGGAAAATGGACCTCTCTTTGGTGCATATGTACGGAGCCTAGGATAGAACTTTTAAGCCCCCTTTACGGGAATAATCCCGTCCTGACACTTCGAAAAGAATTTACTACTTCGCTCGCTCAGACAATGATTGGGTCCTTCTTTGAACTTCGACTGACGCGTATTTTCAGTGACTCTAGGAGTACGACAGTAGTTTGTGCGGGCAGGCGGACTACAGACAATTAAAGACAACTTGTTAGTCAGGTAAGGAAGCTTTGTGCTAGAGCCAACATGAAATGTCCACGGCAGAAGGTCTTCGCGACCGACCACGTGTCGAGGAACTCCCCAAGTTCGGTACACTTATTCTAAGCAGCTTTCGAGTGCGAAAGACGCCTCACGAAAGTTTCTCACTAAGCCTGTCGCGAACTGCGAGTGTTCAAATACATCTCGGTGAAGATTAACTATAGCACGATCGACCGGACAATCTACTTCCGTCGAGGCAGACTGTCTAGTGCCCCTGCATAACAGTACGCTCCAAGTCTGTCTCTCTCCTGGTATCTTTCCTATCTATACCGTAAACTTGTTCTTAAGTTGTACGATGCACCATATATATATATATATATATATATATATATATATATATATATATATATATATATATATAACGTTGCATGCCACAGAGGTAGATTACCTGAACGCCTGCCACTAATCGAGTTTATTGGTGACTCGTGACTATGACCTTGCTCGTTTATATATGTGTGTGCTTTACGAATAAAATCAGTTGATAGTTTGCGCTTGTTCGTCTCCCATCTTCTCTCGTCTTGGTATTTGCGCTATTCTACCGTAAAATTCTTCCAAGTGGAACTGTGTAGTAACGCGACTGCCTCCAACTTTTCAATACAAACATGCCCCCTTATTGCACTCATTAAAAAGTTCATTATTCAATCCTAGTTAATTTCGCGGCTGACAGCAATAATTATTTTATCACTTGGTGTCCCCCTGGATCCATAACTTATCTGCAAAGCTGATTTTCACATTCTTTAGAGTGCTGAATTTTAAGAAAACCATAAATCTTAACTTTGAACACCTGGTATATGGTGAAGATGGCAGCGGTGCTGTCGTTGCAGCAGGGTCGTTTAGCCTTGCCTACATGGCCTGTAACTTTTCCCTGATACCAGGTTGTGTCTCCAGCAGGGCCAGGCAAAGACACTTTGAAATTGTATCGCGATACAATACAAGATACTCAGGCTAGAAGTATTTGAGATACATATACAAGAAACTACAACACTGATTGTAACCGACACGATACATTCCAATTGTATCTCAAGATACTTCGATACATTCACAAATTTGTTATTATATATCTATATAATGTAGCACTAAATGCCTATGCACGAAGATGTTCGCTTGAAACAGTATTAACTGCGACCAATCTTGTTTTATTTAAATGAATGTGTGTTAGTACGTCAAAAGTTTTGTACTTGTTGCTCAAGGTATATTAGTTTCATTCCGAAACAACTTATTCGCGTTGCTTTAGCTGCTTAACATGACAGCACTCTATACTCCTAGATGATAGAGGTTTCTGCTTGTCACTTTTGTAATTGATGGGAGTCGCTGCTCTGCTTGCAGACCAGCTAGCGGGCTCCCATGTAATCAGAAAGAACTTCAATAAGAAGCCTCCGAACGATGGTGCAGATACCACTGTGGGGTTTTTCCTTGCACATAAACGTAATAATGTTTTCACAATAACGGATCACCGGGCAGGTGTACGTCACCAAGAACATGCACGGGCCAGAAACGATTCAGACGTATTGTGCAGCGACACAAAGTGCCACAGGACACCGCTGCTATTCAGACTATCTATCTATCTATCTATCTATCTATCTATCTATCTATCTATCTATCTATCTATCTATCTATCTATCTATCTATCTATCTATCTATCTATCTATCTATCTATCTATCTATCTATCTATCTATCTATCTATCTATCTATCTATCTATCTATCTATCTATCTATCTATCTATCTATCTATCTATCTATCTATCTATCCGCAAAGCAAAAAGATGCGGCATGGGCTCGCTGACTCGCTGACTGCTTCGCATGACATCTATTCCCACAATGCGTGGGATATGTCGGAATTTTTTTTTTGTTTAAACCGTCCCATCAGCCGAGAGCTTCTGTCCGGCAGCCCTGCGTTTTACCAATTTCTTTTCATGTTTGCTTTATCTTTCAAAAGCCATATGAAAACGAACACGTTTCCGGAGATCGATCGATACTGAGGGAGAGTATCAGGCCACGTGCCGACCATCCTTCAAACGCGCTCTCGTTTCGAAGGCGCTCTCGAAGATAGAGCTTCCGTGCTTTTATCCACTTCGATGTTACCTAATGGTTGCAGGTCCGGACATCAAAATACTATTAGTCTTCTTTTATGCTTTGTTTGGTACATCCGCCCGTCACTAGGAGAGCTCTAGTCGGATCGACGGATGCTTCGTGAAGCTCTAATGAGGAAAAAAATAGGTTCCGGTCGCAGTACAGTAAGACATATGTAAAGCAGAGATAATGAGTTCCGGCGCGTGAGGCGGATGATGGTTCATGTGGCGGAGAAGACTCGAATATTGCGAATTTGTTGCGGCTTAAGCAGTTCGCGTGAGTCACGTTGCGTCATGCGGGCATGTGTGGTCTTGTCTAATGAGGGCTCACTGAATGTGAATGACGAAATGCGGATCCGTTTCCTACGTGGGATTGTCGCTATTTGTTGCGACTTATCTCGACTGACAGCTAGCGCTGCTTGTTAGAGAAAGACTTGTGTGAGTCTGGAGGTAATTCTACACTCGCAATAAGAGACGAGCTCGAAGTAGCGACACAAGTTCGGCCGGTGGAAAAGCGCTGCCAGCGAGCGACGCACCGCCATAGCGCTTTTGATGTCTTTGAGATTAACATCTCTTAGCAAAACATTGTGCATATACTTAGTGTGTGTGTCACTGTCTGTGATCGCTATCGGCATATCCTCTGACTGTAAACACAATAATTTGCAGCAAATCTGAACAGTACACCAAGATCGCCGAATAATCGCGCATGCACGTTCATCCTCTCTTTTAATTATGTTTGTAGTAGCTCTAAAAATGCCACTGGCAAGTTCGGAAAGTAGGTGGCACGCAGCACATTGACATCCACTCTTATTCATTAGACGGAAATCGTTGCCATTAAAATCTCCCAGGTAGAACCACGGGTAGAAGAGACAAAGCATACGCTACGCAGCCATCACCATGCGTAATATAAGACATCATGCTTCTAATACCTCACCACTTAATGTGGCTCTGGCTACTCGTACGTGCGTGTGAGGATTACCTTATTTGTGCGTATTAGATGTTTCGCGGGCATGGGTGCATAAATCGTTCAAGCCGTTTCATCACACATACTACCGACGTTTTATCTCAATATAGCACTATTTCGGTTTGAGTTTCAGTTAATTCACGAAGTGGGTCTTTCCTAACATTTACGCGTCGCCCGCAGCAATGCAAAATCTTTATGTCCTAAATATAGGGCAACAGGTCTCTGTGGTTGTCAGATCTTGGAATGCATTGCATGCTGATCCATAGCCGGAGCGCTTGTGTCAGCTTCCGATTTCTTGTTGTTCTTCTAAGAAATCAGAAATGACTTCATGTCTAATTTGTAAGGGGATCCAATAGCGAGATCTTACGCAATGGATGTGTATACATTTCGTGCACTACATCCGTGGTGCGTTTAACCACTAGACTCGTGCCATAACCACTAGACCACCGTGGCGGGGCAACTTCACGCGTCCTGTGTACAGGTGTCACAGTACGAGATGTAATGTCGCACTAAAACGGGGTACAAGCGTATATTGCCATCGGGCGTCACACCATGTGAACTGCATAACGAGTCGGTGGTTGAAAGGCGGTCACCCAAGACAAAAGGCACAAACATTACTGCGCGTATTCCCTTACGAATACGTAGTGGGTGCATCGCAACTTCGAAAAAGTGTCACGCACCTAAATTGCTGCTGGTTTAAAGCATGCCACCCTTTATCAAGGGCATACACATCAGTGCGCGCATTCTCTTACACACACGCAGTGGGTACACTGTTGTCATACAAGTGCCGTTGAAGAGGACGGAAACATTTACCTTTACTATAGGTATGTCGTGTGTGTGTGTGTGTGACCTGGTGACTGAACATAATGACAAGCGAAACAGAGCACGATGAGGATGGGGCCGCATATCGCTATCGCGTTCAACTCTTAAAGGCGAAGCTTAAGCGTCCTCTAATTTTTATTGGACTTGTAAAAATGAATACTTCAATATTTCCAACAGTAGTCGCGCAAAAATTGAGAATGGGTCAATTCAGTAAATTAAAATAGTTGTGGAATCGCTTGACCCTTTATTAGGGGTCATTTGATCCTCGTAGGAGTGTTACCGGCAAGTGTCATGCGACTCCCTCATAAGTGGTAATGTGATCCTTCGGAAAAGAGTCCTACCACTCTTCCTATAGGGTCAGGGTATTCGGCTACTCTGCAAACGGGTTTGAGCCTTTAGGGAGTTTTGGGCTCGTTGCGCAGCGTGCATCCTAAAGGTACTACGCAAAACCTCCTTCAAAAGGAAGTTTTATTTACATTCTTTGTTAAGGGAGTGATTGCATGGAACTAACAGGGTCTTTACAAGGTACTTTTGTGTTCCTATTGAACTCATTTTGGGGGCTTGAACGGAGCGCATTGGGAGTTTTGCTTCTTTGAAGAGCTTTTAAAACCTTCTTTTATAGGCGGCCTCAGAGCGGTCGCGAGAAAAAAATATTTCTGGCACTATGTTAGCGTTTCACGAACAATTTCAGCTATTATTTATCACTAGGACATATTAGAAAATGGACATCAATGTATTTATGCACAGTTACGTCATTTATATACAAGTACGCACAACACAGTAATCGAACTCCGACCACATGCACTCCAAGCAAACACCATAACCATTACACTACAACGACACCGCTTGCTCGCGTGTATTCTTCATGGGCTTATATATGTACCAATGTATGTACACAGCGGCTGGTAATCCGTCGGCGGAACTCCGAATTTCTGTTCTTGTACCATCGGCGTGTGTTTTCGCTTGAGTAAGGTCGATACCTAATTTGTGGGGCGTCATACAGGCCGACGTCAACACCTTTGGCTCCGAATTCGTCGGTTTCTCGTGTCGTGCCTTTAGAAAAGTGATCAACGTGTGCCCTCTCGAGTACGTCTCCATATACCGACAATGCTTCGCTCGCCCGAAATTCGCGAATACCAGCGCGACAAAGGTATCCTCAGATGACCAAGCGTATGTGCATTACATGAGCGTATGCTGTGGAGCAATTCTCGTTATTACTGCCGCCGCGAGCTGAACGCGTCTAGAGGCGGCAGCGTGTTCTGAGCTGTTCGAATACCGCCTGCGTTCGCATATGAAAATTACACACGCAGAAAATTCCAGAGTTACAAGGAAATTGTAACGCGCCTACATAAAGTGCGTTGAATGCGCGCGTACAGCCGCGAGCTGCACGCAGCTAGGGGCAGCAGCGCCTTCTGAGCAGCTGAACGCTTATCTCTTTCCGCAATTAGCGCTTATTCGCAATGCACGCTTTAGCACGGCATTCAGTGATTCTCTATAAGGCATATTCAGTATTTATTTGCTTTCATACTCGGATACTACCTACATTTCTTACTAATTAGCTTTTATTGGTAAGCATCACGCCACCGCGTTAAAGGGAATGCCTAACGCGTGCCCCAAGGTCAAGGGCAACCTCCCCAGTTTACCGGTGACAGGTCTCCCACAAAACAAAAAAGTTAATGTACTTGCACCTCTCTCTTGTGAACGTCCCTGTGTACTTGGCCCTCCCCTCAGACAGATGATGCAGTACCCATTAAAAAAAAGCATTACCCTCTTCCTCAATGGAACAGCTGTTCTTGAAAAAATATGGTTCTGTTGAATTACTTCACCACAGCAGCAGAGAGGCTGGCTTGTTTGCAATTCAGAATTTCACAATCGTAACACAGAAACACGAGGACTGTAGCAAATATGCAGAAAACTGGAAAAACTATCTTATGTGCACTCCCTCGTCTACCTGCACACTACGTTAAACTTTATTTATACAACAGTGGTAGATCAGCACTGTTGTATAAATGCTGTTATATACCTTCCTCAAGAGGAAGGTATATAACAGCTGCATCTTACCGGTACTACGGCCCATACTGAAGAGCAAGAGGTGGATAACACCAGATTGAGGTGGAGGCATTGCTGTCCAGCCCTGCCCTCGGTGACCAGCTCGGGCTGGTCCGGAGGGCCGAAAGGATGGCGAGGGCCAGCTGTGCCCTGGAATAGGGGCCCGACCACACAGCGTTGCCTTGTTTTCGAGGCAACGAAGTCTTGCGCAAATAAAGTTTTGTTCTTCTTCTTACCTACAGAGCAGAAACCTGGAGACTTACAAAGAGGGTTCAACTTAAACTGAGGACGACGCAGCGAGCGATGGAAAGGAAAATGATAGGTGTAACCTTAAGATACAGGAAGAGAGCAGAGTGGGTCAGGGAACAAACGGGGGTTAAGGACATCATAGTTGAAATCAAGAAGAAGAAATGGATATGGGCCGGTCACGTAGCACGTCGGCAGGATAACCGGTGGTCATTAAGGGTAACTGACTGGATTCCAAGAGATGGCAAACGCGTGAGGGGGAGACAGAAAATTAGGTGGGTAGAGGAGATTAAGAAGTTTGCAGGTATAACGTGGCAGCAGAAAGCACAGGACCGGGTTTATTGGCGGAACATGGGAGAGGCCTTTGCCCTGCAGTGGGCGTAGACAGGCTGATGATGATGATGATGATGATGATGATGATACAACAGTAACCTTCAATTATGCTACTATTGATAGAAGATCACCCAATCTACGATAGAACACAGTGATTACTTTCCGTCTAACTTTCTGTTGCCTATCTTCTACAATGTGTCATAATCTGTGAATCATCTGTTCAATATGTTCGGTAATAAAACACAAGCAGTTACATTGAGCGGGCAGTGTTTCAGCAATTTGTTTTGCAAGCACAAATTCATTTCTTCAATTTGCATGCACAACAAGTAGTCATACTTCAATTGATACAAGAACCAGTGGTTGCAACATTTTATTGGAATCAAAACAGCAGCAGTTCTCGTGTCAATGCAAGGATATAGGTATATATTTCCATCGTCGTGCACAGAACCTACTCCCAAAACTGAACACGTGGAACAACATATACAGTACAGCCTAAGCACTATACATATTTCACAGCAGTAAAGCAATACGAAAGTAGGGTGTAAAATCTCATCATCATGCGCACTAACGTGTGCACTTCACCGTGCCAGTATGTAAGTACAATCCAAAAAAATAAGCTACCCAAGGAACTTGGTGTCAGCCTACACACTGAGGCAACTAAATTAGTACAATAAGGCTAGCATCACTTTTGCGAAATATGAAACCGTGTAGACAGGCAGTTGTACAGTTTTTTATTGCATTAGTTCGCCCTAAGGCCTCAAAACATGTCGCACATGATTTTGGAGTTGAGTTTCCTACAAAAAAGCCCAAAATAAACCTGTGGTGTTGACTGTAGGTCCACTTACCAAGGTGCATAAAAGCGTTCAGCAATGCCCACAAAATTTGTTTTAGCAAGGCATGGCGTGCAAATTGTTAGAGAGATTTTAGAGGCAGCCAAAATTCAGAGGCTGGGTGACAGATGTGTCAGCAGGCCCTCCCTTTCCCTCTAAAATAAGGAAGTAAGCGGCGTACGGCGCATGACTTTCCAATAGTTCTTTTTACCCCTTGTTTTATACATTTCTAATATTTCATTTTAGTTTTTAATGTTTAAATCTTTTTTATCTTTCTTGTGGGGCTGCCTTGGCTTCTCTGGCTTTAACGTGTTTGCCGGTTGATTTTAAGATCAATTATCCTTTTCTCTTCTTTCATATATCGCGGGCGTACTTTGTGTTTTAAGAATTTTCGACTGCGCTGTCACCTTTCGTTGATTATCTTTTTCGGCAAGCAGTTGTTACGTGGTTTTCTTCGCTTGTTTTCATCATGTTATCTTTCTGTTGCTTCGACGCGTGCCTTGAAAAAGGCCTTGCGTTCGAAGTAATCATTCAGCTTTGAGTTCAGCGCTGTGCGTGTGTGTTCCTTCTTAAGTGTTTTGTCTTTTTGCGCTGGTAAATCTATCTTAATCATGAACCAACTCGCCCAAGGAGCAGTTTTAGCATATTATTACAAGTACGAAACTGCATTTTTAACTGCGAAGCTGTGTAGCAAATCGTTCCTTGTCCGGCGAACCAAAACAATTATCATCACAAACGGGTATGTGCCACAGAAATCGGGTAAATCCCACTACTCATCACCGGTCCAATATAAATGAAAAAGGCAACAGTTAGCACATCAGCCCCGCCGCGGTTGTCTAGTGGTTATGGCACTCGACTGCTGACCCGAAGGTCGCGGTATCGAATCCCGGCCGCGGCGGCTGCATTTTCGGTGGAGGCGAAAATGTCTGAGGCCCGTGTACTTAGATTCAGGTGCACGTTAAAGAACTCCACGTGGTCGAAATTTGCGGAGCCCTCCACTGCGGCGTCTTTCATAACAGTATCGTCGTTTTGGGACGTTAAACCCCAGATAATATTATTATATACAGCTAGCGCAACAAATGCCTGCGAAGCGGTGGTGGACCCGAAGCGATGGAAAGCCTACGCCAGCTACGACATGCTCGTAGATCTATGAAAGGTGCGAACGCTTGGCTTCAGCGCGAGGTTCTGTCTATGCAGTTTGCACATCCGTGTCGTGTCTGTTACTGTCTGTGGTTTACTCGAACCACTCATCGCTGAGAATCCACGTAAAACAACCTAGCATCACGTAGGTAAAGCATAGCAGCAACCTAGAAGCAACCTAGAAACAACCTGCATCACCTAGCTGAGGCCTAGAAACAACCTTGAAGCAACCAGATCAGTCTTCAGAATCGTCTAGCCTCGCTGTTTCAAGCGTTGCGCGGCTTAGTGCAAGCTTCGCGAATTCTTTTTTTTTTTATTTCGCGTTTTTCTTGCTACTATCTTGATATTTAACTTATTGCAAGAAGGAATTTTTCCTCATTGCATGTGTATGAGTCTCACAAATGTATCAGTTAACTGGGTTCTTTCATGTCTGCAAGAAATGGTCTTTAAACACGGAATATTATCCAGCTATGACAGACAGGGCTCGAAATTACGCGTCCCTGTGAAAAATTCTGCTTGAACGAACTATTCGCGCCTCTGAGCAGCGAACAAAGCGAAGTAAACCGCAAATATTCTCGTGAAGATCAGCTAAAGCTATACCCTTATCACCTTTGCACAGATACCCGTGGAACCCAGGCCCTGGACGCCGATATCTCGTCAGTCCGCAGACGTTGCCAGCGTGATGAATTTCACACAGACGTTTACTTATGGCTGCTCCTGATAAACAGGCTTTGCCTACTTGTTGAATAGTCAATTAATTATCATACCCTTTAACGAATTACCCCACTTTGCCTGCGCTGAAGAAATCGTAGCTTATCAAGCGTAAGCGAATGGATAGGTGCTATATGCCAGCATGTGCATTGTAATCGATTCGACCAGGGTAAAAAAATTGTTTAGTCAGCTGCATCATACGTTTACGTTAGTATACCTAAGGCAGGCAATAGTTTGTTATATGAAGCTACTAATTTGAGTTGTTATTTTGCGCTGTGCCTGCCCGTACTCGCGTTCTCCTTGCACATTCTTAGTTTGTGTGTGGGTGTGCGCGTTTCGCTGTAGCGCGCTGCAATCAGTACCCAAGTTTACGTCGATACCCAGACGCAGCACAGGAGGCCTTTTCTTGTGTGTATGCTTCCAAAGTGCCAGTGAGAATTTAGATTTCCTCTACTGAGATAGTAATGAGTATACGCGGTCCCAATCTATGCCGTCATTTGCATATGCAAATTAGACAGACGCCGTGAGCTGTAACCAAACATGCAAGTGTGTCCGTGAAGAGTACGGCCGCGCAATATTGGATCAGCTACTTTCTTTGTCGGCTTTTTATTGAACGCGCCGAGAATAACGAAAGCCGAAGTCACTATGACAACGGTCAATACAAAGGGAAAGAAATAACAAGTGAGTTAGCTCGCCGGAGTGCCGTGAACCACAGCTTTAATGATCGTTCCAGAAAGTGCGGCTTGGGAATGTAGTGAATAAGGCTCAATTGTTTGCTCATGAAAGCAGCGGCCAGGCCATTAAGAATTAGTTAGGCGCTCGAAGGAACCATGATAAGAACCTCGGCCGTAGAAAGGCAATGTTTCAGTATTTATGCAAACGAACTGTATGCGACTCGTATATATACGTTTATAAGCTCTAATAGGTTAATATGCTGGTATGAAAAAGTTTAGAAGTGTCATGGCGGTCATTCTTGTACCTTTAAAGCAGGCTTTTCGAAGTCGCAAATGGGTACTTTCCTTTCAGGAAGTGTTGACATTTTTATGGGCACTGCGCAAGTTGCAAATCAATATCTTTCATTCATCGTAGATGGTCGTACCTGTCGACGCGCGCATCCATCGTAAAAAAAGAAAAAGAAAAGAAAGGAACAAAAATTAAAAAACCGTTCATGGACACATAGTCGACACTGTCACTGTATTTTTTAGCACTGCTTCCGCCAACGTTTCACTATGAACCAACTCGCCCAAACCAAAGTTCCACCTGACCACTTTTCTGTTATTATTGTTATCTTTTTCGGTATATACTTCAAATCCCGTATGGGGTTTTTACAGGAGTGGATACAATTAGAGCCAAGGAAACACGAAATAAAGATACTGAAATTTTACAATGCAAATGTATGTACAGTTTATACATAGGTGACTAGACATAGATGAGCATGAGTATACCTGTGCACTGACAGGGAGCGAGTTTCCTTACTTGCGCGGCTTTCATTATCTTTCTTTCCTTTTGCGATTGACAGACGCACGTGTTGAACTTGTATTCTGTTGATCCCATTGTATAGTCACGCTGGCTTGTCATTTAACAATTTATATGTGCTTCCAGAATACTTCAGTTTTTCTCGCCTGTTTGCTTCCTTTCTGTCGGTCTGCGCCACGCCTTCTGTCTCCTTTTTTGAGCTAGATTGTATCAATATTTTGTAATGGTACCAGCCTGTTTGAACTTAAAGCATCATTATAACTAACTAACTAACTAACTAACTAACTAACTAACTAACTAACTAACTAACTGAATGAATGAATGAATGAATGAATAATAGTCATGTCAGTTTCACCTCACAACGACGTGCGAATACATTGCTTAAGCCTCAGAAGCGTGGATTATGCCTAGTCAACATAACTCGAAAAAAAGATGGCTGATCCCTCTGTCATATTAATCGGTATAACACGAAAGTGAAACGTGTCGTCACAGAAGTAGTTGTTTGTTTATAGTGCATTGGTGTATGAGAGCTCGTACAATGCCTATAGTCGGTGACAACCTAAGAACAAATATAAGCTCCGCCCACGAGGCCGCATTGCTCATATTTTGCATGCCTCCGCGCTACAAACGAAGTAGTTCCTAAACAATGGCAATAATTTTCACGCATATAAACCTTATTTTGCAATACTGCACTGATATTGAAATAAAGAAAGCAAAGCTAGATAAAATAAATTGTGAAGGCACGGAGTTCAGCGTCAGCATAACATTGTATGTGTCGTTTAAATCGCACCCCCCGCCGCGTTCATCTCGGAGTCTATACGAAGAAGTAATGTACATACATCTCAAGGGCGATGTTTCTGAGCAGTGCCTAATGTGGTATTAAGACAAAGAATACCAGATTTAACATAAAACTTAAAATAAAGGGATCGTTATTTTACGGTTTCAAAGAACAAAACAGGGACATTAATGACGTTTAATAAGGTCGTTTGTAATTTTTTTTGTGAAACTCTCGCCGCCAGTTTTCAGTCTGCTGTAACTATGGCAACTGTGACTCAAAGCGAAGTATGGCGAAGTGGTGTGAGATCGCCTTTGTGAATTTCAACTCTGGTGTTGCCGTAAATACCGCATTTGCGCCTCTAGTCACCGTGCTTGTGTTTGAGGAAGACGACAAGGCTTCATTTGACGTCTTGTTTCAACGAAATAAAAGTGTGTTGCACACATGGCGTATAACTGTGGGGACCATTGCGTGCGTTGCCGTTCACGCCAAGGAGGTGTACGCGGCTAAATTGGCATTGACTAAAAGCTTTACGTGGGATTGTTTCTTGCTTCGACAACTTGCACTGGCACTGCCATTACCCCTTGAACGTTCAAGTTTTTAGTTAATTTAATTTATTTATTTATTCATTTATTTATTTATTACATACCTGCGTCACCCCAGTGGGCATTACAGCAGGAGGGCCCACTTTTGCTAGACGAGGGGCCCCTACCTTCTCTATATTTGTGCGTCTGTGCGAAGGTATATATGTATCTATACGTGGATTGTGAAGAGGCTGTCATCGGTTGCCGTAAGACAAATAGGAAAAGGATACACGCTTCTCAAAAGAGTTTATTTGTCAACGTTTCGATCGGAGACCGATCTTTATTAACGAAACATTTACGAGGCTTCGATGCGTTTTTATAGCATCGTCCTCCGTGCAGGTGAAGCGACAAAAAAAAAATAAATAAGAAAAAAATGTAGAAATGAAAAAGTCAGGAGTCAAAAGACGACAAATATACACTCGGCCATAGAAAAAGCACGTGCATCCTCGAAGAAAAAAAAGGAAAACATATAGATGTCTAATAGATAATCTC
>NC_051181.1:82405967-82463368 GCF_013339695.2 Rhipicephalus sanguineus | reverse complement strand
TTGCGGCTCAGCGACGAACCTCTGCCTACCGTGTTGCTGAAGGCAGGTGGTAGTGTATGCATAAACACAGGCGTCGGTAACCCATTACTAGTAAGCACACACTGATGCTTCTCTCCTTAATTGACGACGTTTTGAAGAAAGTGCATATCGGGTACCAGTGTTGATATGAGCTTGTTGATGTCCTCCTTACGCGCGATTCACGATTCGCTGATTCCAAATACATGCTCACAACTTCAGCTACCACAACGGTTTAATCATGATCATGGGCGCAGGGGCGTAGCCAGAAATTTTTTCAGGGGGGGGGGGGGTTCAACTATACTTTATGTATGTTCGTGCGTGCGTTTGTATGTGTGCGTGTATATATACGCAAGCAAAACTGAAAAATTTCGAGGGGGGGTTTGAACCCCCCCAACCCCCCCCCCCCCCCCCCTTGGCTACACCCCTGCATGGGCGTTAGTCGACGCGACGGAGACACGCCACTAGGCGTCAACGTGGGTGCATCGACGTCAAACGGTGCTATAGCTGCTAAACCCGAGTAGACATTGTAGAAGCTCTCGTATATCACTACACGATAAGCACAACTTCTGTGAAGACACGTTTCACTTTCGTGTTATACCGATTCATATGACGGAGGAATCAGCTATGTTTCTTTCGATATGGATGGATGCTCTGAGTGAGGCTTGGGCTAAAGCCACCACCTCGAGGTGTGTTAAAGCATTGACGAAAATACGCTTCTATTGGATACGTGCCGAATGGGATGGTTGTAGCAACGGCGCGTCATTTTTCGAGCCTGATGGCACACATGTCAACGCCCCGTTATAAAGGGAACGATCATAGTATCCGTCTATATAATCGCACGGTGTAAGGAAAGTGTGAAAGATAAAAGGCGCGTTCATGAAGTCTCCGTTATGTGTTTGGCGGAAGCTCAGTGGGCGTTTAGCCCACTGAGCGGGGCGGTGCCGCCGTCTGTGAGATGTGAAAAGAAGTAATGCGTCACGATCGACATTTACTAGCGCTTACTCCGAGATTGCGTGCGATATCGGAGGTCATGGTTACAGTAAAGCGTCTCGTAACCAGCAAGTGACACTGGCCGCGCTGGCGTCGCCGAGGGAACCTAGGCGCAGTTACGTTCTTTGCCTCCCGCTTCGTGTTAGCGTGCGCCGGCTCACCGGAGTAGTGCAGCTTCCACATGCACCATCGGGATTTCTCCGCCGCCGATAGCTCAGTGGGCGTTTAGCCCACTGAGCTACCGCCAAACACATGACGTAATTCCGTGACGGAAATGCGTCATGAAAGTCTTGGTGGAGCTCCGTATAAAACACTTTCGTGTTTAAAAAATACAAGATTAGCATTAGTTTCGACTCGCAATAGCGCGTGTAAAGTCCCCTGTTTCCCCTGACGGCTTTGAAACCAGATAAGCTCAGCCAGTGAACAGCGCCGCCTTATTCGCGAGCACCGAGCGTTGCTTGAATGTCCTTGATGTTGAATGCACATTTGCTTTTAACGTTCAGCAAACGCTGCTTTTGGACTCTTATTTACCCCTTGCTCGCGTCTCTTCTTCGCAAAAGCTAGCGCAGCGCTAACACGTGTAAACAGCTGACAAACGGGGACAGTTTCTTTTGCGAGGCCATTCGAACCACCTGCCGCAGTGAGGGAGCAATGGACTTCGCTACAAATACGTAATTGAAAGGTGCATACAGGCGCACAATAGCTTGAACGATGTCTCTTTACTTTTTATCCACTGAATTCTTTGGGAACCCCTTCAGAAAGCATCGCTCGTTCTCGCAAAGACGGGCGTGTGTATTACCGCATCGCCACTGCTCTAGCACAATCGCACTGATCTCAGCAACCTCGTGCCACGTCGCTCAAGGTCTCAGTTGTTTCGCCATTTGTCGAGGGGTGTAGGAATGCCTCGCCATGTTTTCGGTTCACCACCAATAACTTCCTAAATGTTACACAACAGCATGTTTATATAAGCGCTGCGCAGTATTGCGGTACAAGAGCATCGCGATAGCATCTTAAAGAAAGGCTTTGATTTGGGCGAGTTCGTACATGCTTAGCTGGGGAAAAACAGCGCATAAAAGGAGAAGGACTCAGGAACACAGTACACGGGACGAGCAGTTGACAGCGCCCGTCCTGTGTTCCTGCATCCTCGTCCTTTTTTGCGCTGTTCTTCCCCAGCTAAGCATCTTAGAGATACTTTTGAGTATCTGTATTTATGTACCGAGATACACATGAAAAATATATTTGCATCTCAGTAGCAAAATAGTTTTGAGACGTATCGATTATATCGCGATACTGCGCAGGACACAGACATATATTTACTTTTTTAACGCGATAGCGTTAGAGAGCTCGTGTCGCAGAAATTCCGCCGTCGGCGTCGGTGTCGGCACCGTTGGTTGTGAGCGAAAAATCGAGAAAGAAGCAAATAAAATAGAGAATAAAATTTTCGGTCCCATTGAGGACCGAACCCGGGCCGTTCGCGTGGCAAGCAGGTGTCCTACCACAAAGCGACGATGTTACTTGCAGCTGCTTCGGAAAAAGCGCTACATAAATGCCATGTAGTGGAATGAGTCTCACTAACGCATTTTGTTCGACAGGTGTCACGACGACAACGAGGCCATTCAGCGATTTGTAGGCGCATTTGGGAGGCCATCAAACTACGTCATTTGGGAGGCCATCAAAGCCATCGCCGCTAAAAACACACACGAACTTTCAAACAGCTCTAGAAAAGGACAACTATGTCCATCTAGCGGAAAACATATCAATCCAACGCCGGCTTTCCAGAGGAGGCGTTGATCGAGCAAACAGCAAACGCAAGATAATGTGCTGCCATCTGTAAGACATTGTGAGACTCTTCATGGCCTCCGAGATGGCAAGCACGCGGCGTGTATCTTGGAGGCCATGCCACTCTTGCTTTAGATCAAAAACCTGTATGTACCATTCGCGCGCGCACGCGTGTGTGTGTCTGTGTGCACGTGTGTGTAACAATACACATTAATAAGAATGCACTTAGTGGTTGAAGTGCGCACTAGGGGCTAGATTTCGCTATTGCGTTCAACTCTTAAAGGCGAAGCTTAAGGGTCCCCCAATTTTTTGTAGGAAATGATCCGACCTTTTTTACAGCGAAAGCTGTTATGAGATCATTTCACCGGCCGTTTTTGGCGCCGTAGTTGTCCGCCGCCGCCGCCGCCGCCGGTGTCCGTAACCAGTATCGCTCGAAATAAGAAAAAGAAGGAAATCAGAAAAAAAATTCCAGGATGGAACGAGGTCCGAACCTGGGCCCTCTGCGTGGGAGCCCAGTATTCAACCTCTGAGCCATTCCGGTGCTTGAAACTGCTTTGCAGAAAGGTCCTATACAGGCTTCATGTCGGGAAGGAACCACATTAGCATATGCAATATAGCGTGGTAGAAGAGTAAAATAAGCACCAAGCGTCGCACAACGCGAATTCTGTAACCAGGCGTCACACAATGCGAATTGCGCTACGAGTAGGTTGTTGAATGCTTCCAACCCATTACAAAGGTCTCTGCCATAATTCTTCATCGTCATCAGGCACAGCATCAACAAATTGCGCATAATGCCTTACATGCGTTTAGCAGGTACCAACGCTCCCCGTAGAATGACGAAAAATGGCACAGTGCCTGCTGCCCTACTTCTCCAAAATTACAATGATTTATAGCGTAGTGGGTTCCTCGCAAGTGCACTTGTATTGGTTGCCAACGAAGCCCATAAGCGCACGATCCACTTCCTCGTGGTCTCAGTAAAATTACAATGATTTATAGCGTAGTGGGTTCCTCGCAAATGCACTTGTATTGGTTGCCAAGGAAGCACATAAGCGCATGATCCATTTCCTCGGGGTCTCAGTAAAGTTCTTCGCCCCCGCCCCGTCTCTCTCCCACGTCAACCCATGTTATACAGCATGACGGGAGAGGCAAATAGCGACCGGGCGTCACCCAACGCAAATTACATAACTGGTGGGCCGTTTAAAGATTCCAACCCATTACAAAGGGCTGAGCCATAATTCTTCATCATCATCAGTCGTCGCGTCAACAAAGTGCACATAATGACTTACAGACGTGTAGCTGGTGCCTCGCTTCTCCGCAGAATGACGAATAATGGCTTAGTAGGTGCTTCCCAACTTCACAAAAATTGTGAGTTATGTCGTAGTGGGTACCTTTCTAGTATACTTGTATTGTAGCCCCAAGAGAGCTTAACGGGCTCAAGAAACGCCGCTCTTCCAGCTTTCGCTGTGACTGTGCTGCGGGTTCAGTGCAGGCCTGGGAATTTTTTAAGGGGGAGATGAATACATTTGTGCTAATCCAAGCGTTCGCATCTCTCATAGATCTACGTGCAGGCCGTCGTTGGCGTAGGCCTTCCAGCGCTTCGAAGTCGTCTTGCAGCCGCCGTTGCCTTTCCGTTTCCCTTGTGTTGGGATAACTGTGGCGTTCTTCCTTTTTAGTGGACCAGTGAGTAGTGAGTAGTGGGATTCACCCAATTTCTGTGGCACACACGTTTATGATGATGATAGTTTCGTGATACGAGATAGAAGGAACGATATCCTAAACAGTTTCGCTGTTAAAACGCTATGCCTACAGCAACGCGCAGCACATTCGCAGCGTAAGCTTAAAGAGCGGCCTTTGAAGCGCCCGTTCCAAACTCTCTTGGGGCATTTAATACAAGTACACATGCCAGAAATCCACTACGCCATAAATCCTAATTTTTGTGAAGTAGGGAAGCACCCAGTATGCCACCCTTTGTCGTTCTGCGGATAAGCGAGGTAACTGCTACACATCTGTGAGGCACCATATGCACTTTGTTTAATGCTGCATGTGGACGACGGGGAAGAATTATGGCGGAGCACTCTGTAAGGGGTGGGAAACTTTAAACCACACACTCGTGGCGAAATTAGCAATGTGTGACGGCGGGTTGTTATTTCATTCTTCTGCCACGCTATATTACATACCGTAGTTATTCAAACCTAAGCCGATGTTTTTTTTTTCGAAAAAACGATGTGCGGCTTAGATTGGTATACAATGATTAAGTTTTTCTTTTTTCTGGCCTTGCAAATTTCGGGCGTCAGCTTAATAACGGGGCCGGCCTAGATTTCGAGTAAATACGGTATGTAAACGCGATTCCTTACCCGCCATGACGCCTTTATAGGATCTTTTTGCGAAGGACTTTGAAGCACCAGCGTAGCTCTGCCGTAGTATACTCGCCTGCCACGAAGAGGGCCGGGGTTCAAATTTCATCCAAACGTGGATATTTCTTGATTTATTATTGCGATAGCAATTATATGGACACTCCCGGCCGATCTTTGCGTCGCCGTCATGTTCCGGTTATGTATATGTATGTATATATAAATAAAACCAACAGAGAAAAATAAATCAGACGAAAAAAATGTGTGCCACCGGGATTCGAACCTGCGACCCTTCACTCTTCTGCGCACCGCTTTAACCAACTCGGCCACGCGCCACCAGTTGTGTAGAATGCTAATGGCGAGCTTTTTATATACACCATTTAATACTGGGGGTATGCATATCTCGGAGGTGCCTCCGCGTGTGCAGCATCACCCGCGAGAATGCCTGCAGGGGGCGCTTTAAAGCAATGCTCCTGGGTATTGCTTCTGTTTGAAAACTTCCCTTGAGACGCGCACTAAAAAATGGCCCATTTCTGCACCCACACGCGATGTGGAACACTGGCTAAACGATGCACCGAACGCCACCGCGCGGCAGGAGACGCGGAGGGGCTACTTCAGGAAACAAAAAATATCTAAGAGCATTGGGTTGTAGCGCGCAGCTCAAATACGAATAAGTAACTGGGACAGTTGTTAGTTCGCGCTCGTCCTGTGCACATGTATGCCTGTGCGTTCTTTTCGAGCGTCCTTCACTGTGTTTGAGCAGCGCTGCGCGCTGCAAGTGTCGAGCTGTTACCGTTGTTAGTTCGTGGTCATCCTGTGTGTGTTCTTTTCGCGAGTCCTTGCGCTTGATGGGCGCGCTGCAAGTATCGAGCTGCTTGCTGTTCTTCTTTTGACTTTGTAGTTTGTTGCTATCGCATTCATTGCTTCGCCTTTGCGGCAAAACTGACTTTTTTCATTAGCTTCTTATTGTGCGCGATAGCGGTTACGCACACCAGCGATGGCGGACAACTACGGCACTGTTGTTCCGACCTCATAACAGCTTTCGCTGTAATACCTCGGGCAGTTATACGCCACTGAAAGCGGGTATATATCAAGCAGCTCCTAGCATAGCGTAGCCATGCATAATATAGAAAGCAAGAAAGTGGGAAAGGGACTTGAGGAGGAGTGATACCAGGGTGAGGAAGAGAAAAAAGGAGAGGGGGAGGGTAAATTGTGGCATAGTTCTACGCTCTTGAGTATAGTCGCCCAGCACTTGATCTTGAAACACCAGTCGCATCACTCACGTCGCGCACGGTTGCGTGAGGTGGGTTGCCATGAAACCCAGAATGTCAGTTCGGAGAGGCATTCACAGCCTTCGTGCGCTGACGCGGTACTTGAATGTGCCTGTCTCCTTGAGATTTTCCTAATTTCGAGCTGTTGTGGATCCACTTTCACAAGTTTCAATCTGGCAACAGAGGAAGAAATTTGAGGCTTTTGCTCTCTTTCCATTAGCATGTATCTTCCGGCCACGGGGGTCACATTTCGATGGCGGCGAAATTCCAGAGGAACGTGTACTGTGTAATGTCGGAGCACGTTAAAGAACACCATATAGTCGAAATTTCCGGAGCCCTCCACTACGGCGTCCCTCATAATCATATCGCGGGTTTTGGCGCGTAAAACCCCAGATTATTATTATTATTATTATTATTATTATTATTATTATTATATTATTATTATTATTATTATTATTTATTATTATTATTATTATTAGCCCAAGGCGGTTAGCTCATCCAGTGCTTTGTCGCTGGATGAAAATCTTACCTTTGAATGCATTAAGCGCTTAAAACCATCTTTATCATGTGGGCCAGATGGCATCCCCTCCGCCATACTAAAAGCTTATGGTAGTATATTGTCCCAGTACTAACTACGATATTTAATAACTGCCTGGACACTTCCACATTTCCAAGCATGTGGAAAACTGCTCGTGTTTTTCCAGTATTTAAGTCGGGCTCTAAAACAGATGCTTCTAATTATCGCCCGATTTCTCTACTATGTGCCACATCAAAGATCTCCGAGCTGGCTCTTCACGACATATTGTCTTTTAGTGTGAAAAACTCATTGATTCTTAATCAACATGGTTTTCCTCGCTGGCCGCTCAACTACCACAAAATCTTGCTAGTTTCATGACGCAGATCTCCACACCTATTTCTCAGAGAGGACAGGTTGACGTAATTTACTGCGACCTGAGCAAGGCTTTTGACGTAGTCAGCCACAAACTGATTATGGTTAAACTTGCTCACTTTGATGTTGACTTGTCATTTGTGAATCTCCTACAGAGCTATCTGCTCAATAGATATTGTTATGTTGCCGTAAATGGCCAAACGTCTTCTTTGTATAAAGTGACTAGTGGGGTCCCTCAAGGGTCGGTATTAGGCCCACTCCTATTTTTAATTTACGTTAATGATGTTTCTTTGCCATTCGTAATTCTTCTTTCCTCTTGTATGCCGATGACATCAAGATTTTTAAGGAAATTCATTCAGTTAACGACTGTCGCTTGGTGCAGTCAGACTTGCGCTCTTTTTCCGAATGGTGCGACGGTAATAACCTTTCTCTGAATACCTCGAAGACAAAATTCATGTCTATCACTCGCAAAACATCTAGCGTGTCATTTCAATACTTTGTCAATTCTGTGCCGTTATGCAAAGTTTATGAAATCAGTGATCTTGGTGTTGTTGTTGACAGCGCGTTAAACTTTTCTTCTCACGTTAAGCATGCTGCTATGCGGGGCCTTCGTTCTCTCGGATGTGTTTGTAGAATATCTCGAGAATTCAGGTCTCCCATGGCCCTACACAAATTGTACACGGCAATATGTCTTCCGCAACTTGAGTATGCGTCCGTGATATGGAATGGCATTGCTCAATCCAGCGGTAACACCATTGAACGAGTCCAGAAAAAATTCCTCAGCATATATAACCATCGCTTTGCTAAAAATGACTCTGGATCTCGTTCAAGTACTGCTGAATTATTATCACTGCCATCAGTTCACTGCCGACGAAATCGCTCTGATCTCTTATTTCTTTACAAGCTAGTCCACGGTATCATATCCTGCCCTGTACTTCTCAATTGTGTAAATTTTCGAATTCCGCGTAAGTTAACCAGAGAGAACAGACCGTTTCATGTACCCGCCTGCTTCTTCCAACACTCTACCGTTCACAGAATACAGTCTCTATAATGTTAATTTTCTTGATCTTGACGTTTTTCATAGCCCACAATCATTGTTTTTTTAACCGAGCTTTGCACTGTTTTGACATAGTGTGGCACAATGTACAAAGTCTTCCCTTCTCCGTCTTTCCGCATAGTTGTATATATGCAATCTAATTTTTTATGCCCCGTCAATATTTCTCGTGTTGTCTTATTTTACTCCTCCCCTTTTGTGTTCATTTCTCTTTGTCTACGTGTTTTTGCTCTTTTTATTTCTGAAAACTGTCTGTATTGTATTGTTTATTTTTATTGTTTTTTTTTTGCGTGCGCCAGCACAAAGACCTTACGGTTGTTCCTGGGCACGTTAAATAAATCATTGATTGATTGATTGATTGATGGATTGATTATTATTATTATTATTATTATTATTATTATTATTATTATTATTATTATTATTATTATTATTATTATTATCATTATTATTATTCGCACTGATAGTTTGAGAACCTTATTTGCACTTTCTTTTCTTGTAAATATAAGCTGGTTCCCGGCCACGGCGGCCGCATTTCGACTTGGATGAAATGCAAAACACCACTCGTGTAGTTAGTTTTAGGTGCACTTTAAAGAATCCCAGTTTGTGGAAATCGTTTCGGAGTGCCACACTACGGCGTGCTTCATAATGATGCCGTGATTTCTACATGAAAACCCCATAAAAATATATTATATACTACTTGTTTGTAGATAACGTCGTTCCATTTTCTTAACTTCGCCTACTCGACACCGAAAGAACTAAAAAACTTGGGGGACGCTTGAACGTCGCCTTCAACAGTAGAACGTCTTAACGTAAATCGCGCCCATTCGCATCGCCTCCTCGATCGCTAGCTTCGGCGTGGGTCTTCACGGGGCTCTGTAACACTTTTCCAAGTAGCCATGGAATGGATTCACTAAAGGAGTTTATTACCTCCCGAATCGACCACCTCCAAAATTTTTAGAGTCCGCGCAGTACGAGCGGAGTTACAAAGACCTCTCGCACGCTTTAATTGCTTGCTCTCTTCTCTCTAACGAAAGTGCTGGAAGCTAATCAGGGAGGGGTGGTACGGGGGAAGAAGGTACGTCAAGTGCACCACGTGACCTTTAGCACTTTCTTTTTTTTCTTCGAACGTGCGGCGTACTTTCAGTGCGATCGCGCGCGGGCGCGGGAGCAAGTGACGGCCTCCCGCGCGACTTTGTGTCAGTGACGCCGGGACTTTGAGTCAATAGCATCATTTGTCGACAGAAGGAAGAAGCGATTTCTAGGCTGACTTGAGAAGTTTTTCGCAAATCCCAGGCCGCATGCTGCGCTATAATGTTTGGCTCGCATGTTCTCAGGAGCCTCGACTACCGATCGGCCGCGTTTTCTGACGATGCTCAAAAAGTGTTGCGGGGCCCCTTTATCAATACTGCTCCGATTCGGCACACGGATTACGTATGTATTTTCTTTAATCGTTGGTCCCAGATAACTGAAACGCATTGCATTTTCTGTCTACAATTCACACTTGTTGAAGCGGCTGAGTTTGAGAAATGAAACCGCTACGCCAAAACAAACAAACAAACAAACAAACAAACAAACAAACAAACAAACAAACAAACAAACAAACAAACAAACAAACAAACAAACAAACAAACAACAAACAAACAAACAAACAAACACAAATAAAGAAACAAACACAACGATTTGAAATGGCTGCGCGAAACAGACGCACAATTATGCGAGTTCCAAATATCACAAAGCAGTTGCCTTTTTTCGACGATGTCGCATTGAAACGTCCCTCATTTGTGCCTAATTTAAATATATAGTGGCCTGCGCGCATGTATTTCGCAAAAGCACCCCATACGCGGCAAGGTTTCATTGGCACGCTTCAAGGATTACCCGACTTTGAGGCGCCGTGAGGGCACCAGAGATTCTCGTATTCTTCAGCTCTCCTCAGTACGCTGGTACACAAAGACTGCTATGTTGAGCTCATCTGCAGCGTCGCGAAGGTCGTTGCGAAACATTCGAGACGGGATTTAAAATTGCCTTGCCTGTTATTCGGATCGGCAGAGCGCTTAATTGAAGTTGCTTAACAGTAAGCAGCCAATTTTAGAATGCAATTACCCTCGGTCCAGTTTCCCGTTTGTGTCTGGCTGCGTATAGAAATGTTTCCGATAGTTGTCACCCTTTTAAGGGCAGCTGTATGGCAGAAACTGTTGCCGGGATTTCAGACTTTCATTAGGAATCCAATTACCGTTTTTCAATATATGCCATTTCAACATCACCACGTCTATACAAGGTACTTCGATTGACACGAGGGGCTGAAATTACCTGAGTGCTTTTAATATTGCGGAAATGAGGCAAAATGCAAGTCGTACACAACCTAAGAAGTCCGAACAGATGACAGAAGCGCAGCAGTCGATTGCCTCATCGACTAAAGATATAGACGCACTCACGTGCTTAGCGATGTTCTATAATGGCTGGGTCACTGACCCTCCGGCTTATGACATCAGTTTGGGGCACGCGCTGGGGGTTGCAGGCTCCTCTGCATCTGTCTTTCAATCAATCAATCAATCAATCAATCAATCAATCAATCAATCAATCAATCAATCAATCAATCAATCAATCAATCAATCAATCAATCAATCAATCAATCAATCAATGATCGACCTCGATCAATCAATCAATCAATCAGTCAGGTCAGTCAGTCGGTCAATCAATCAATCAATCAATCAATCAATCAATCAATCAATCAATCAATCAATCAATCAATCAATCAATCAGTCAGTTTTTATTGTGTGTTAAAATATAATGGCCGGTTATTGTCATACAGGTAGTAACCAGAGCCCATTCAGTGGCTGTTGCAGAGGTAGACATGTGCGCCGGACCCAGAATCACCGGCGGCGGCGCGCCGGTGTTTCCATCTCCGGCTGCGGCGCGTGAACGGCGCGGAGTTCATCGGACCGGCGGGGGCGCGGCGCGGGGGGGATGGGGGAGGGAGGAAGGGCGAAGCAGTGAATGCGATAAGTACAGGCCGTAATGTTACATGAACGAGGGCTAGCAGCTAACTCTTTTTGCTCGGATCTCAGCTAACTCTACAAAACGCTGGTATATGGCAATACGGCCGCTCCCGGGAGGGAAGCGGTTGTTGGTCAGTTTGTAGTATCAGTGGTCCGAGCGCGAAGCAGTTTGATCACAGCGCTCACAGCGCGTAGAAGGTATACGAGCCGTTCGCTGGGAAATGTCTGCCGAAATAGCGCGCGTGCCAGCGCTCTCGACCGCGCCCTTATAGTCAAAGTTCACACTTGCTGCTCGAGTTACGCAGTTCCTCTCCCCAGACATCCCTTCCTGCTCCTTCACCCAGCAAATAACGGGCGAGGCGTTTCCTTCTGCTTGAGGAGCAATCGACGGCAGGCCTCGCACGCGGGTTGATGATATTCCGTGTGACGGAGATGGCCAGCTTGTTTCATCTCTGCTTTAGCCATGTTCCTTGCCACCGCTCGCGAGCTTTTACTCGCGGGTAGAACATACAATGCGCGGAGCAATATTACCGATTTAGAGTTTATACGGAACATGACGGCGACGGTGAAAACCTGTCCTGAGTATCCATACAATTGCTAACACAATAAAAAATATACAAAAAACTGTAGAAGCGGGCTCGCCTATTTCCCGGAAAGCTGCATCGTCTCCGCTGGAAAGAGTGGGTTCGTTGGAAGAATCATATAATCCGGCACCTTTTCCATTGGTTTCGATCTCGCCTTCAGTACCCTTCTTACAGGGGACATTTCCTCGCCACTTATTTCTTCATAAAGCACGCGTACAATGTCAGCACTAAGCGCTGAACCTCAGGGGCGTAGCCAGAACCGCCCCCCCCCCCCCTGGCTACGCCCCTGCTGAACCTATCATGATTTCGCGCTTGTCGGCAACAGTCTGTCATCTCTGCATGCGCGGTCGCAAACGTACAAAATGGAGCGACATCAGTTAATAGCTCACGATAGTCGTGCGAGAGAAGCAAGCCCACCAGTGTCACTCCCTAAGGGGAGTCGAGCGCCGCCTCCGGATAATAATAAAGTTCTTTTGCCTGCCTGCCTGAGCGGGTGGGCGGCTGCACAGCAAAGAAGTATGGGAGACAATTCACAACTGTTATTTCTCGTATATGGACCATTCGAGAGTATGTACCCTGATGATGTCACGTGAATCACTGTTCTGGCATCACGAAGTGCACCAAAAGACAACAAACGCCAAGACAGAATAACGCGCTCGTTGTTATTGTCTTTTGATTGTATTTTAGAGGCTGTTAGGGTCCCTTTATAAATACAGGGAAGTGCAAACACGGACACAGGAGAGTATTCAAGACACCAGAAACGCTGCTAACAACTGAAAAATCACGCAGCGGCGGAACCGAAGGTAGACACAAATATTTATCTGCGCATTCCCATGTAATGGGTCAAACCTCTCAGTCAAGTGCGAGTACTGGTCTACGCGAGAGATAGCTGTCCACTCTCTCGACTTTTCTCTTATGTCCGTGTTTCCACGTCATGTCTTCTTAACGAATACCTACCAAGTATAGCTCAGCTATATTCTAAGTTAGCTATTCTCATCTGTATTTATTTATCGATTTACCCGAGTAAGAATAAAAGGAAAAGGTATACTAACGCACCGAGATATATATATATATATATATATATATATATATATATATATATATATATATATATACATTGCTTTCTATTTCATTTATTTATGCACAGTGTACTACGTCCAATACTCGAATAATATGCTATACAGCGAGTTGGGTCGTCGCCCTTTAAGGCTGGAGGACGGCAGCGTTAAGCTCAGGCAATACTCGTGATAATTTCTGGAGAAGAAAAAGACACCACAACTTCTGGGGAGCTATTCTCGATGCGTTCATTCAAAGATGTCCACAGTCCATTTCGGCAGAGCGCATTCAGTGATTCGAAAAGGCGGTGAGCCGTGATGTCACCTCGCTCTTGACCACGTCACCGCACCGAACCCGCCAGCACATTCCTAGCGTAAGAAGAGAGTGGACGAAGTGTACAGAAACAGGAACTTTTCAAGTCTGAATTTGAATATGAATATATGAATGTGTGCCAGATGTTTGAGAACGATGCAGGGAACGCGTACCGACCTTACAGCTGCGTTAGACGAGCGGCCGCATTAAACCGACATCGATGGCTAACACGATCAAAAGACGCGTGCACCGAAAATCGGATCTCTGAGGGCTGCGTTGGTTGCGTTGAAGCGAATTCCGTTCCTATCATTTGCGTCGAAAGTGTTTGAAAGCTTCGTGATGTCATGATGGCGATGCAATACAAGAACCGGAAACAAGGGGCCGCGCTTCTCGCCGAGCTCCCGCTATTCAGCGGCCGCTGAGATCGACAGTTCATTACATGGACATATCGAGAAGAGCTCCTCCGGCGAAGTGCTGTATTTTATTTGGAGAGTCCCCATTCGAATTAAGAGAAAAGACTAACGGCAGCGGGCCGCAATTATCGCGCGGTGGCGGCGGCGGCGGCGTGATCTTTCTTGGGACTTCGGCGGCGGCGCGAGCGGCGTAAACCAAAAACAGGCGGCGGCGGCGGCGCACACCTCTGTGCAGAGGTCCGTTGTTTAAAAGGAGTAGTCAGTATTGAGCTACAATGCAAGTAAGTACACATAAGTACAAATAAAGACAATAAATACATATAAACAAATCGAAATAATATTTATAAATACAAACATTACAATAGCTTTCTTTAAAAAGTGTTAAGAAAAACCTTTTTTTTTTGTTGTTTTGGCTATTCCTGCAAGTAATGTAGAAGATCGCAAGCAAACTGTGTATGTAAATCAAATGATATGGATGGCGCGATGGTTAAAGCTAAAGTGTTCCAGAGTTTTGCAGCAATAAAAGAAAATGAATGTGATCCGTAGTTAGTCCTTATGCGGGGTATTCACAATGGTGTAGTAAGGTTAGAACGTAAGGAATATGTGTACTTTTGATATGCTAACGTTATTAACGGGCATAGAAGTGCGTTATGCAAAAGTTTGTAGACAAATAGTAAAACACGATAGTTGGCATCACCTGTAATGGGTTGTATGTTTAGTAATCCATGAGGATATGAAACTGGGCCTGTTTTCGGTATAAAAAGGAGGGAAGGTAGTGCTGTGTTTTGTGCTACGTTGAGGTGTTTCAGCGTTGTAGGGTAATTAACCCATAAATTGCGATAGCATATGTGATGTGTGAGTGTATGAAAGAATGATATAATGTTAGCATTGTCTTTTATGGAAAAATGTACCGTAGCCGATAAAGAATAGTCATATTTTTTGTAAATGTTATAAGTGTTGTTTCATGAATATGTGCGCAATGACAGTCGTGAGTCCAAGTAGAAGCCGAGAAATTTTGTATTACTAGCCTTTCGTAGTGCTGTGTTATTCATTTCAAGGTGATTACTTTAAGTAAAGTGAGTGTTTTTGGAGCAAAAATAATATATTTACTTTTAGAGCTGTTGGCGAGGAGATTGTTTGCATGAAGCCAGAATGATCATTTTTTAGGGCTGTTGTTCCTTTTGCAGTTTATTAAATGCGAAGCATTTCTTAGCGAATCTCAGGCACTTTGGCCGTTTCTATCTATCTATCTATCTATCTATCTATCTATCTATCTATCTATCTATCTATCTATCTATCTATCTATCTATCTATCTATCTATCTATCTATCTATCTATCTATCTATCTATCTATCTATCTATCTATCTATCTATCTATCTATCTATCTATCTATCTATCTATCTATCTATCTATCTATCTATCTATCTATCTATCTATCTATCTATCTATCTATCTATCTATCTATCTATCTATCTATCTATCTATCTATCTATCTATCCGCCTACGTCTGGGCGCTCTCCTGGTCGGCTCCATAACTTGTAATATACAAAAATTGGCATAGCAGGGGATCAGTGTATGGAACACGATTCACTGGCCATGGCACGAATAACGCAAAATACCTGTCGCATACTTCATGAAACCCTTTCTCTCAGTCACGTGTGGCACATACCCGCATACCAGCGTTCATGTTATGCGGGTATGTGCCACAGGTGATACAGGTGATACAGTCTCAACCAACACAGTAACGGCGAACACGCACATTGACACGCAAGATAGTGGTAATCATAATAATTGTTGGGATTTTATCTCCCAAAACCACTATATGATTGTGGCAGACGCCATAGCGAAGGGCTCCGGAAATTTTTATCATCTGGTATTCTATAACGTGAATCGAGATCGCACAGTACACGGTCATCTAGCATTTTGCCTCCATCGAAATGCGACCTCCGCGGCCGGGATCAAACCCGCGACCTTCGGGTCAGCAGCCGAGTCCCGTAACCGCTACACCACCGCGGCCGACGCAAGGAAAGTGAGGGAGCAGAAGACAAAACACCCTTGGAAGTCGCTCAACTCCATCCCCACGTCCACGTGGTCCGCAACGTGGACTACGTGGATTACAAAAAAACCGGGGTGAATGCTTCCCTACAATAAATATGCCGAGAGGACCAGGCCTCTCATCATTACCGGTGACTTCAACATTGACTTATCAAGACCCAACAACGCCTGGTCTTTATACTGCGTGAAAGACGGCGTGGATGTGGACAGGGCATCAAAAGACATCGCTGCCACGTCCAGGACAGGAGGCATAGATCATTTCATCGTGAGAGGCATCCAGGATTCCCACCAGCTGCACTATACCTCGCACTTCACTACACTTAGACTCCTCATAACCACGATCACGAACGGATCCGATAACAAGTCCGGTCGAGCTGCTGGTGCTCACTGATCACGGTGATGATGACCTTGTTCAAGAATTGTCAAGAACTCCTCCTACACATACACACAGTTTCGTGAAACGTGCGTGCGTTCTCCGTCATAACGGACAAGTATAAGCATAACAACTGTAACGAAACTGTAACAACTGCAACTGTGACTGTAACGCACGTGCAGGTCGCCTGCGCGTGCCACTCGGCTGCGTATCATATATCTAGGTAAACTTTTCTGAATGAAGCTGAGTTGCGAGCAACGCCTGTCCTCTGCATTTGTGTTCCTTCTTTGTGCTGTTCGGATTCGCGCTATCCAGTACTGAAGAATATAAGCACTACATATCAGCTTACCGCGTCTGGTATTGGTAACACCCATGTTGCTGTTGGCATCGTTACGCAACTGGAAACAACTGGTTACATAATACATATGCGACTCTTCAACACAGGAGTGCGCGTATACCATTTCCACATTTCTCTAGCGTCATTCCGTAACGTTTCGCTCAATGTGAAAAATTACGCCACAGTCACCATCGCGCGCATGCTTTGCACAACATCGATTCCCACGGTACTTGGGATCTGCCGAATTTATCTTCGTTTTTGGCTGTTATAAATATATTAGTGTGAGGGGGAAATGCCTTCTAAACCTGTACCTGGTTATAGATTGAAGAGCAGGTTTAGGAATCACAGTGGTCAGAATGAGTACACATTAGTGCGCATCGTAATCATATCGAAGTTTTAGCGCATAAAATACCCCTTAAATTATTTTATGTGGGAGAATCTGGAACAGCCTACACCAAAAGCTAAAAAAAAGGTCGGAAAGTAAATAATTTCGGTACATGTGTTCTAGGAATATGCGTTATGCGTGGCTTTGGCGACATCGCATAATGTTCTAGGATTCAGAAATGGGCTGCACTGGAAGAATTTAAGTTTTTCAATAATATCAGCCTCTGGAATAATGGCAAATCTGAAGTTTATGGGCCAAAGAGAAATTACAATTGCATGTTGAGAAATTTTATAATGGCAGGAATGTTGATGTGTGTCAGAAATTATAATTTTTCACATTTATGAAGTTTTTAACGATGCTCTAAAACCATAACACGAAGGTATCGTTATGAAATTATTCATCAATGCCGTACCGAAATGCTAATTGCCTTTCGATAGGCATTGCCTTTAAACGATTAGGGAAATGTGGAAGGAATCGGGACCATCGTTTACGATGGAATCTTTTTTTATTTGCAGTTTTTTTACAGCACACACACAAAAAAAAAAACTAGAGCCACTCGGATATAACGTACCTCCCAAAACATCGCCGGCGAGGTTTTTTATTGCGATAGCAATTATATGGACAGTTTCGGCTGAATTTTGCCGTCGCCGTCATGCACCGTATATGTATAAGTATGCATATATATATAATATATAAAAGCCCCAAAGAAAAATAATTCAGAAAAATGCTTCCGAAGCGCGGAATCGAACCAGGGACCTCTTGCTCCACAGCGAGTGGCGCTATCCACTACGCCACCAAACGCAGATCCTCCGCGTAGCTAACGGCGAGCGTTATATACACGCCATTTACCGCTGGACGGACTCAGAGACGCTAGGCGCTTATAAGCGTTTCTTCATTACCAGCGAGATGGCGTTAGGAGCGCGATGGGTGGATTTAAAAGTCGTCGGCGAGCGCGCTCGCTTCTTGTTATGTTTGCGCAGGGAGAACCTTGCCCTTCCGCTTTCTGCTCGCGCGGTTTTCTAGTGCTGAGGAGAAGAGGGATGTTTCACGCTTTCACCGTGATGTCCGCGCTCATGTTACGGAGCGTACGAAAGTCATTCGAGCTCAAGGGACGCCGCTAAACGAACAAACAGAAGATGAGCGCGAACTATCAAGTGTCACAGCTCGACACTTGAAGCACTCTAGTTTCCTTCGCTGCTTTGGCCGCCTTTGCAACAGGAGCGCTGTTCAAACTGAGAGTATCCAGTGGCGGGCCTCACTTCGTATAGCATTAGTTTCTTGCTATCGCATTCGTTGCTTCGCCCTTGCGGCGAAGCTGTGACTTTTTTTTTTGCGTCGTCTGGTGGCCTTCAAGGAGGGCTCAGCCTAATTTCTTAGGTTATGCCCAACAGCTAGCTACACAGTTTGTACACGTATTGGGTTGTGCTTCAGGAAGGTGGGAGATAACAGCCGCTTTTTCCTTTACTTCTACAAAATCTTTGAGGGGCCTCAAATCGCAGTTCAAACTCCGTACTCTGCAAATTGTGAAGACTAATAATTATTGGGGTTTTACGTCCTGAAACCGCGGTATGATGAGAGACGCCGTAGTGAAGTGGTCCGGAAATTTGAATCATCTGGTTTGTTTTGACGTGCACCTAAATCTCATTACACGGCCGTCACGCATTTCGCCTCCATCAAAATGCGGCCGCCGTGACCTGGATTCGATCCCGCCACCTTCGGGTCAGCAGTCGAGCGCCATAAACACTAGACCACCGTGGCGGTTTCTCTGCACAATGTTCAAGAAAGAGTACGTTCTCCGTCGCATGTGCGGAATATTTCACATTAAAAAATAAAAAAAAGAAGAAAAAAGGTCACAAAGATAGAAAAATACCAATTACTCAAAACAATGGCATCCTGAGGAGATTAAAAAAATTGAAAGACGTCTACTTCGTCCACCGCTACAGGATAACCGTTCTAGGCGGAGCTTTGAAATGAATTAACATTACTATTAGTTTCCCAAGAGAAAGGTATATAACAGCTGCATCTTACCGGTACTTACCTGTGGAGCACAAACCTGGGGGCTTACGAAGAGGGTTCAATTTAAATTGAGGACGACGCAGCGAGACATGGAAAGGGAAATGATAGGTGTAACCTTAAGGGACAAGAAGAGAGCAGAGTGGGTCAGGGAACAAACGGGTGTTAAGGACATCATAGTCGAAATCAAGAAGAAGAAATGAACATGGGCAGGGCATGTAGGACGTAGGCAAGATGAGCGCTGGTCATTAAGGGTAACTGACTAGATTCCAAGAGAAGTTAAACACGCGAGGGGGAGACAGAAAGTTAGGTGGGCAGATGAGATTATGAAGTTTGCGGGGATAACGTTAGCTCAGCAAGCACAGGACCGGATTGATTGGCGGAGCATGGGAGAGGCCTTTGCCCTGCAGTGGGCGCAGTCAGGCTGATGATGATGGTGATAAAGCAGCTGTGTATCGAAGGTGGAGCCCCTAGTCCAGGCCGCCTAGGTAGGAGCCGTAGCTTCGGCAGCCGATCCTATAGGAGCGCCTATTGGTGGCGTCGGAATGTGAAGAGATGGTGGCGTCGGGTGTGGATGACACGTTGGCGAGGGTCCGACATTATCAGCGCATGTGCTGTAGGGTCAGACGGTCAATACATTCGATTGATAACAAAAAGAAGAAAACAAATCCCTTCCCTTCGAGTCGCCTTAGAAAAATGCATAAGGGAACGTGTTACCTTTTTGTGTTCTCCTTTCACAATGCCTTGCTCATTCTCGTTCGCACATGTGTGTTCGAAAGAGAGGACCAAATGTGATTCGCCCAACTTGTTTTGCAGGAGGCGGCCAGCAGGCCTTTGACTCCGAGTATGCATGACTGAGTCGTCCGAATCTGAGTGAGCGTGACTGAGCAGAGTCTTAATATGCCTGAATGCGAGTCAGACCGAAGGAGCGTAGGCCTAATTTTGTAACGTACGAGTCACTCTGAGAGTGGGCGTGAGTCAGTTGCCTTTAATTTGCCGGACTATCCACGTGGATAAACTACCGGAATGAATGCGAGAAAGCGATAGGTATAAAACAAAATTTATTTTTATTCATATAACATCATGCCCTGTTTTCTTATGTACAGAAACGTAGTTCGGCAACGGCAAATGTCGAACCACTATGAATTACAGTCGAAGCTATAGCTTACTCCTCCTCGTAGTCAGCTAATGCGCCACTACAAGCCACATAAGCTTTGAAAAGTGTGTTTTTCGCATGCCATAGAATACGTTTTTCTTATGTTAGTCCTGACGTTCGTGTGGTAACACTTCACATTAATGCCTGCAAATTTATATATATATATATATATATATATATATATATATATATATATATATATATATATTACCATCTGTGCGTGCCGGTGTCCTTGTAAACAATATTTTAACGTAAAAAATAACCACATTATTGAAAATCGTTCCATTCTCGCGCCAATCATAATGAACAAGAAGGAAAGAAAGAAAACTCAGTGCGCACACTCCCCATGTGTTTCTTTTCGAATCTAATGGATGAAATATAGCAGAAACATCCTCTAATCGAAAGAAAGTGCCACAGTTTGGTGTACCCTGGCCCGAAAGGCTAGCGGTACACTCTAAACCAGGTCCTGCATAATGTGCAAGCTAAAACCAGAAAACTGTACCAAAAGACCAAGTTTGGTCTTTCGGTACATTTCCAAAACTGCACTGTTCTAAGAGTACAGTACAGTAAGAAATCTGGCCAGTTTCCAAAACTGTACTGTCCGGAAAGGCGCAGTACAGTATACATAGCTATACAGCTTCGAAGACTGTACTGTTCCAGAAGGTACAGCACAGTCTCGGAAAAGTACAGTGCAATACAGAAAACTGTACTGTTCATAAAGGTACAGCACAATGCCCGAAAGGTACAGTACAGTACAGGAAACTGCTGTTCTAAAAGGTAGTGTACAATGCCCAAAAGGTTTTGGAAACTGTACTTCCGGAAGCTGAACAGTTTCCTGTACTGTACTCTACCACTGGGGCACTGTGCTTTTGGAAATGTGTAGAAAACTGTAGTTTCCAAAACTTTACCAAAATGCCACGTTTCCTGGCTACAGCTAAGACTTTTTGCAGAACCTGGATAAGAGTGTAAGAACAATGCGGGCAAGTTTTAAAATCTATCCCACAGCCATGCCCCCGCTTCTTGTCGAAGACTGAGCAACAGAGCGAAGAGTAGCCTCTCCGTCCAGCGAACCTTCCATGGAACGCGACGTCGGGCTGAACTTGCGTCCGCGGCAAGTTACGACCAACTTGCACGCGTGGAACATTTCCATCGGGATCGACTCCTGAAAAGGACAGAAGACTTATACTTCACAGCTGCACAGTACAACAATTAAAAAACACTTCGTTAAAAACACCGAAAAGAGATTCCGCAGAACCAACTCTGGTTGTTATCGGTGTGTACATTGGTTTACTTCCTTCTCTCGCATTTTCAGCCCGTACGGACTATTACCGTATAAAACATGGAAGTTGAATTTGTCACAAGCGTGACTACAGATTCATCATAAGCGTGAAATCAGGATTGCAAGGGCAGGCTAAGGAGAAAAGGTTGAATTAAGACGTAAAGGACCTATACGCCACATTATAAAGATACTAAGACAGAGCGTCAAAGGGAACACAGTAAGATGAAAATATGTTGACCGATTCCGAGCTGAGACGTGATGATGCGAAATCATTTATTGTATTTAGAATAAGTCAAAGCAACGTTGCTTCGGTAAGAACAAGTAGCCGGCAATAGCCGTTATTAGCCAATATTAGACTGTCCGTACCATAAATCAGCCAACAATGGCCGTCGTTTAACCAGCATACGTAAACACAGGCAGTAAACACAGGCCAACACTATAGCTAACACTACAAATCATTTAGCCACATTTACCCAACGTTAGCAAGTGTTGGCTCCCACTAGCCGAACTAATCCTTTAGCCGACATGAGCCAGCGGTAACCATTGCTCCTAGTATGCGAGTAAATGCGGTAGGGCAAGACATTACCGCAGACAAAGCGCGGAAGGATGTGGCAAAATTTTTTTCTCGGAGGCAATACTGCCGCTCTGCCTAAACTGTATGCCCAGAAGATCAGCTGTTTGCTTGATGCAATCTGGTTAGAGTAAGTGTTGACGGAAGATGTGTAGCCCGCATGATTTATGTATGCATTTACAACAAACGAATTATAGCTTAGCTTCAAAACGCAGATGAATAATAGAGACAACATTGTGTTAGATGATTGCAGATAGTAATGTAAATTGTTGAGAACCAGTGCTTGTTGAACAATATGGTATCCGCAGACTATATTGAAACTAGGTGGACGTGTGGCGATCTACACAATGCAAGCAAATCTACACAATGCAAGCAAGAGCATGCGTTTTGTCAGCGCTCGTGTATGCATCATTTTGTGCTAACCGTTTTGCGGACGTTTCTTTTAGAACAATAATTGTACTATACTAGGATCACAGTTGCCTTAGACCTGAAACATTTATAGTTAGCCTACGACGTACGTAATGTGGCATTCAAGACCGCATTTCCGGCTCCGTTCATCCCTCCAACAACTTAAACAGCCGTAGAGAGATGCGCTTCTCTTATTTAAGCGAGTCTTCACTCAGGTATCGCTGGATACAGCACCTGTTGATGTATGGATATTCCCGAGAACGCCACTGTTTTGTAGGTCATATTGAAGGAGTAATAACTTCTATCTCTGGCGGCTTGCTTGCTAAAGCCAAAATACGAGTATGATTCGCGCCGATTCGCGGTACTCTGTATCATCTTAGGCCGCCTGAAGTTCTCCAACTTCCGCCAAAATGTAATTCCGCGGGTGTTTTTGGCATGTTGAGCGTGTCGATATGCGACTGCCGTAGCCGAGAATAAAACTCACGAGCCTCAGCTTAGCAAAGCAGCACCTTAGCCCAAACGGACCGTTGAAGGGGGTGCCAGTACATCGCCTTCAATTAAGATGCACTGTCTGTAAATGTGTCAAGTTTACACCACTTCATTACAAAGCACTTGATAATCTATTGCGAGTAACAGAAGGTGGTAATATGCTCTGTATTTTGCACAATTATTCGTGGTAATTGTGCGCATAATTATCTATTTATAGACGTGCTCTATTTTTGGATAAAAATAGTCAACTCTGAGGCTCAAATATTTGGCCAATTTTTAAATGTTATATTCATTCGGAGCAAACAGGGAACATCCGGGCAGCTACACATTAGTGATGCGAAGACTCAGGAAAGAGCGGAGCTGATGGCCTTCCCCTATTCCTTTCCCTCGTGTCTCTTCCCCCCCCCCCCCCTTGCTATGCTATACAAGACTATGCCTTGCTTTACCATCTCCACTCATCCTTTCAATCCTCGGCACCCTCAAATTTAGCCTCACCTTCACTTCCCTTTCCCACTCTCTTGCTATACTGTGTTCCTTTCTTGGCTTTGCATGCCTTGGCGTAGCTAGGCTTGGCTTCCCCTCTCTTAACGTGGCTCCTCCTTCCTCAAACAGTTAAATGCGGGACGACAACGGAGTTTTGGCAAGCTTAAACAGCTCAGCTTTCAAACTTATAATTTCGGTGAGGCTCCGCAAACGGGGAGTCGTCAGACATCGTAGTAGTGCCTTCAGTAAAGTGATCCTCTGTCACATAATGCAGCGCAATGAAGTTAGATGAGCACTAGATGTTCACTCAGAATGCGTGTTCAAATGTGCGCATCGCGTTTCAAGCACGTTGAAGTAGCACGCGGTGCGTGACAAGCCTCCACATGTAACGTGCACGATCCACCTCTTTCACGATGCTTCGGCGCATGCGCCGTTCCCCTTGCGGGAAAATCGCGAAACACCTCTTGGTCTCGGAAGATTTCGTTCTGGCAATACCGGTTGTCCCGGCCCGTACCAAAACCTTACCAGAACGGCAGAGGACATCATAGGAAAATGAAAAAGGCGGATTGTGCACACGACCTCTGAAGTGACTATATAGGAGATCGAAATTGGGGAGTCGTTTCAGCCTACCCTTTCTCCGTAGGGAGTCTTCTGAAGCTCCCATATAAACTCTCCCAAGCAGAGTATAGCCCCCGCGAGGCAGCCGACGATCAGGACGATGAAGACGCCACCGACGGAGGCGAGGCCCATCTCACTGCTGCTTGACGATGAGGAGGAAGCGTTAGAGTACAAGTGGCATTTGGTCAGAGCGGTCGGATCCGGTGGGTTCCGTGTCTTCCACCATTTCTCCTTGAGTTTGAACAGCAGGTCCCCTTCGTGGAACTCCACAATGGCCGCAGACAAAGCGCTGCGGATCTTGGCGTCTGCAAATGCGTGCACGAGCGTGAGGACTTAGACATCGCATGGCTAGAATTTGGGGTCATGTGCACATAGCGCCATCTCTTGTCGGTCACAGCGGTGGCCTGCCGTAGCTGAATGGGAAATAGACGAAAAAAATCGCATCCAACGCAAAGAGCTAGTCACCAAAAAGGACTCCCGGTTCGATACAGTAGACACTTATTTCAACATTCTGGTAAAATTAGTATCGAACTACAAACCGTGTGGCTTCCCAGAGTGTTTAATATTTTACAATGGGGCCCATGTGTTTCTATTGAGCGGTGTTCAGTTGTCCTGGGAAGCCACACGCTTTCTAGTGCGATACTGCAATTTTACCAGATTTTTTCAGTGGGTCTGTGCTGCATATATCCGGGCGTCCTTTTGGTAACTAGCTTTTTTCGGAAGATATAATATTTTTCGCCTGCTTTCCATTCAGTTATGGCAGCGAGGCTTGGCTACCTTAAGAGATGACGCCACATACAGATGTCCCCAAATCCTGAGAATGACAGGAGAAACATTAACAAATATCAAAGCTACTTATATGAAGCGGAGATCGCAATAGACAATTATGAGTACGATTTGGATCACGCGATACCCTGACCGGCGGGGCACCGTGGCAATAGCTTCGCGGTAGACCTTTTGCAAAAGTTCTTTAAACGCTTTTTTCAACAATACGTGTCGGCGAAGCGTTTAGTTCATTTTCTTAATGACCGATCAGAAGGTGTCCACGCATGAAAGAGAGTGCGTGAAAAAGTAGGGAAGTCAACCTGAGTTTGTTCCACTCGACTACTCTGTACGAAGGTGACGGGCGCAGGGTCAAAAACAAGCCAGAGTCGAAGAAGAGAGGGAAAGAGAGAAGAGAATAATACAATGGAACTCCGTAAACTGCACAGCGGCAGGAAGCGGCGCTGATAAAATCTAACATGAAGTATCGTAGACATCATGAAATGTGCGAGGACGTGGGGAGGGTTGCGCACCCTCCAACTTTCTCGCTTTATGCTCCCCATTGTATGGACTGGCAAGTAATGAACTCTGTCTAACTGACATGAGGTGATTGAATAGATCAATAGAAAAAAATATTTTCAGCATGCCATATATAAATGGAAAATGGATGGGGGTTTTTGGATAAGATGGATGTCCGAACAACTTGGTGCATAATGACAGAACGATATCTACAGCACGAGCGACGCGAGCACTTGGAAAAGAAATCACGCTGGAGAATGCTGTACTCACGGGAGAACCCACAATGCACGCTGCTGCATGCAGATTACACACGTTCCTTAAGAGATTTCTAAACTGCGCCACTGTTAGCGACATCCCCAATGTTTTATTGCGATAGCAATTATGTGGACAGTCTCGACTGAATTTTGCCGTCGCCGTCGCCGTCATGCACCGTATATGTATAAGTATGTATATATATATAAAAGCCCCCAAGAAAAATAATTCAGAAAAATGCTTCCGAAGCGCCGAATCGAACCAGGAACCTCTTGCTCCGCAGCGAGTAGCGCTATCCACTACGCCACCAAACGCAGATCCTCCACGTAGCTAACGGCGAGCGTTATATACACATCATTTACCGCTGGACGGACTCAGAGACGCTAGGCGCTTATAAGCGTTTCTTCATTACCAGCGAGATGGCGTTAGGAGCGCGACGGCGAGCGCGCTCGCTTCTTGTTATGTTTGCGCAGGGAGAACCTTGCCCTTCCGCTGTCTGCTCGCGCGGTTTTTTCGCGCTGAAGGAAAGAGGGATGTTTCACGCTTTCACCGTGATGTCCGCGCTCATGTTACGGAGCGTACGAAAGTCATTGGAGCTCAAGGGACGCCGCTAAACGAACAAACAGAAGATGAGCGCGAACTATCAAGCGTCACAGCTCGACACTTGAAGCACTCTAGTTTCCTTCGCTGCTTTGGCCGCCTTTGCAACAGGAGCGCTGTTCAAACTGAGAGTATCCATTGGCGAGCCTCACTTCGTATAGCATTAGTTTCTTGCTATCGCATTCATTGCTTCGCCCTTGCGGCGAAGCTGTGACTTTTTTGTGCGGATCGGATCTACTGCCTAAGAAGAGCCAAGGTGGGGGCCAGTCGTTTGTACGTAGTGTAAACTTTTCGCGCGCTACGGGGAAATCAAAGCGACGTAGATAGAACGACACGGGACAACACAAGCGCCAACTAACAACTGTTCATTTTTACAGAATCATGACGAAATACATACACACAAAGAAAAAAGCAGAAAACAAAACAAAGAACACTCACAGACGTGTCTCGAGGTCCATTAGCTTCGCTGCTCTGAATGAGCGACACCTCCGCGTCTGTTAATAAGAGTGAAGGAGCGCTATCACAGATATCAACACCGGTGCGGTGTGGCGACAACGCCGGCGCGATGACTAAAGATGGCGAACAGGTTCGGCACAGCCATGGTTTTCACGGCTCCTAACAAATTAATCTCACTATGTCATAAAGTCAACGACAAACGAGCAGCAGCCTAGCAACTTTTGCAGTATTAGTCATTGGGACAATCTTATTCCATGCGAAAACGAAATTGTTTATTGTGTCCCCCCTTTCCATAGGTGTGCGCAGGGTTCCCCTTCAGGGGGAGCGAAGGTTCATCGCGGCGTCTCCCTCCCCTCAACGTATGGGGCGGCAGACTTAGCGCCCTTCATAGGTGAATAGCGGGGGCACGAGCCCCCCTGCGCTCGCCCTTCCCCCCGTGGGCACGCCTATGCCCCTCTCCTGCGGAAGGAAGCATATTGGACAAACTGTGAGGTGTGAGCACAACTGTAACTGCAAGCTGATAATTCACCCCTTAAACATCGATACTCATTGCAGCAGGTTTCAGTGTCATCCGAAATTCGATTGCGCCACGATTGTATCACGACGCAAAAACTCAAAAGAGAGCGAAATCATCGAAGCCTTCACAATGTACCGCGCCGGCGACGATATCTCTGTTAGCGCCCCCTCACAACCATTAACAGAAGCAGAGATGTCGCTCATTCAGAGCAGGGAAGCTAATACCCCTCGAGGCACGTGGGCGCGAGATTGCGGATAGTATTTGCCTTGGTGTATTTCTTGCGCATGTGCGAGTGTCTTTTGTTCCGTTTTTCTGCCCCTTTCTTTGTGTGTATATATATTTCGTCCTAATTCTGTTAAAGTAAACAGTTGCTGGTTCGCGGTTGTGTTGTCCCGTGTCGTTCCATCTACGTCGCTTCCGTTTCGCTGTAGCGTGCTAAAATTTTTACTGCTGCCTAAAGAAAATACAGGCCATGTACAACACACAAACATTACAGACAAATCGATTGGAAAAAAATGTGTAGTTACTCGTTCCGGCATTCACAACTCCACACTTAAGTTCGATGAGTCTATATTCCTTAATTAGGAATGTCTACTGCGGAACGAATGCGGCGCCCGCTGATATAATGTGTTTTACCGTCTCACAGGAGCCATAGGACGTACGAGACTGACTGACTGATGGTATAAGCTTGACGGTATAAACGACCCTCCACAGTTATCCCTTTACAAGAGGGTGTGCTACTCGACGTGACCAGGCCCGTCGAGCCCTGCTGCTTTTCGACGACGGTGCAGATTTGTTCTCGCGTTTATGGACATTTTTCTCTGTTACTACTTATTTTTCTCTCCGTCCGCATGATTTATTTATTTTCCTAGTTTCAGTGCTCTTTCTTTCTTTCTTTCTTTCTTGCTATCTTCGTTTCTTCTATCTCTTCCCTCCTCCTGCAACAGCAGGTGTAGGCGTTGTGCCCATCTAGGTGGCAGTGGTCAGCCTGCTTCCACGCTATTTCCGCAGAGACATTGTGTATGTGTATCAAACTTTAATAATAATCTACACTCTGCAATCTCGAATGCTCGTCGTGCACACTTAAAAAAATATTTATTGTTCATAACCAAGTTGATTACTTATTCATTATTATTCAGTAATTCACTCTGTAAAAAAAGACTACAAGGCCTTGAAGATGTAAGGCCTATCCAGTGTTGGTATATGCGTGCGGTTTGCTATCTCTCACTCTCTCTCTCTCTCTCTCTGTGTATATAATGAAGGTCAGAGTGTACAGCAGTAGTAGTAGTAGTAGTAGTAGTAGTAGTAGTAGTAGTAGTAGTAGTAGTAGTAGTAGTAGTAGTAGTAGTAGTAGTAGTAGTAGTAGTAGTAGTAGTGTGATGAAGATGCAGGGGTATGTGCAATACTTAAGCAGCGGGTGCGGCGACCTTTCTGCAGAAACATGCGTTTTTAGCCCTCGCCTTCTTCTCAACATGTGAAGAAAAATAGACACATTCGATGAAACTTCAGTTGTACGTCTACGGCGTTGCCTTGTGCGCTTCTTTTTCTATATTCCCGCGTCGTTCGGTCTGGAACGATCACATGTGCTTCCGATTACTCTCGTATCTTTAAGTACAATGAAGATATCTGAGCGGGAACCATCACACGTGGTTTTGATAACTATCTCCTTTCAGGAAAACAACGCAGATATTTCTGTAATATTGCCCCTGATGTCAAAGTTGGTTAGCTTGTTATGAACTGCATACATCCGAACAGAGGCAAGCTCACTTGTAGACGTTTTTGTGTTTTCAGTGGTGTAATATAAGCTGACGTCGTTCGTCCGGTGTGTTGGTCATATCTCGTAGGCGTCCTTCACTGATGAAGATTAATGAGCTACTTACACAGCCGAATGTGCGCACCAGAAGAATCCAAAAAGCGAAAAGTTTTCGCTGTAAAGTCAGCGCTTCAGACAAGCAGCAAGGGCAAAACCGCTTTTACATAGGATCAAAGGAACTATTATGTGAGCTGTACGATTCGTTCATCCAAAGAAGCTATCTAATTGGCACGTGTTAAGACTGTTTTTTCGCGGTGCATGTAGATGTTAAGCATTCAGCGTAAAAACGCTTTGTGGTAAGCGTAGACCCTGTTTGTTGAATCTGCATCCAAATCCTCGAATACAAACTCATTAATCTTCCTCAGCTCAGTGCGCAAAAGCTTGTAGAACTAACTGAACTTCATAACACGTCACTCATCATTTTCATTTCACGGTAAGGATTGCTTTCTCTTGAACAGCCCTGCCTTAGTTCCAGAAGTTGGGACACATAGGGATCAAAATAATTCTCGTTGTAATTTTTTATTAATGAGGATGCACATTTGGGATGGTGGGCTACATTAGAGCCTGCTTTACCAGTACATGGTACAAATATTTAGGCTGTAGGAACAACCTACTTGTAACAGTAGGTAGGAACAAAAGCAGGAACAACCTACTTGTAAGTCTAAAATTATAAATAAAAACACGCAAATGAACAAACCAAATAAAACAAGGAGAAGCGATCAATGTGCCCACGTGTTCACGTAAAATTTCAATAAGATATCACTACGTGTGGCACACACGAATGCTCCTTTTCATGAAATACTTTAATCACAAACTCTATACACGTACACAGAGTGCATAGAATGTTCTCGTCAAGTAAAACGAATTAAATTCCTGTGCATTAGAATATCGGGTATGGCTGCCACGGCACGTATTTGTTTAGAGGGCATGATCATGATCCAATTATTTTAGCAACGGGAAAATCTCAAATTAGTGAGGCTCTCTCAACAGCTGACCCACTTATAACGCGAATTAAGCACACATATTAAACCATGTTCAAGAGACGACGAAGAGACTTATATCCTCATGAGGTTTAACATAAATACAAGACAGTGAAACCTTCTGTTCACTTCGTTAAACAGGTCCATCACTTGCGCGGGAGTACTTTTTCTTCGGTAGCTTTTGTTGCCTTATTTCGACGAGGGCGAGTCAGAAAACATGTTATCTCGCACGTGGAGCAACTCTAAATTAAGAGGCACGGGTTTTTCGGCTAAAACACTTCTTATAGGCTTCACCAAACTTGAGAGGAGGAATTTTTTTTTTGTCGTTTCACCGTGAAACTTCGTTCCGGGTACATCGGACCACGTGCCAGTGTTCTTGTTTCTTCTGGTTGCGTTTTCTAAAAGCCTGCATTTGGGGACTCGCTTCTACTCTGACTTTCCATTACGCAATTATCTTTTTTTTTCGTCCTTAGCCTATCAAGCTCCATAAGTAATTTCGTTTTCAAAATCTGGCTTCGCCTGCTTAAAAATAATTATAATTTGGCGAAAGGAGGAGCTAGGATAGCAGAATAAAACGTGTTTATTTGTATAGGCTGGTTTTTGTAGGGAGGCTTTGTTTGCGTACCATTTCAGTAAATGTAAAGCTAGTGTTCATACATCGCGGTTTGCCCGAAATAACGTTGGCGTAGTCATTCCTGCAAAGAGCACGTAAAAACGCAGTTTTATTAAGGTATGACACGAATACGTGGACACAGCTCTTGGGTCTAAACCTGGATAAGGCATAAACCTCCGCATATATGTGGCTACGACTCTGTCTTCATTTCAGTCATGACAGGTGCCGCCGTAACTTGGGTGAATGTATAATGCAGCGAAAAACAGTTGTGAAAATGAAAATGGTCTATTTATTTCCCTTTTCGACGTCATGTGCATCGCACAGGTAGACATTTGAAATAAAAAGGGAGAGGAGCCTTGCCTAGCTTGTCAGCCCTAGATGTAGGTATACGACCCTATATTTCAACAGTATGGTTTTCTTGACCTGCGCCTCTTATGACATCTGAAGTATTCACTTATGAAGCAGTTTTCAATTATTTCTACGGTCACTGCTCTCCTTCAAAACTATTACGCAGATGTATTTTGGCGTTATGTTGCTCCGCGCCAGTAATGTGAGCGAACACGAAAGACGAAAGAACACGAACACGATAGTATCATAAGTACGAGTTTTTAGAGTTCTCACAAACATAACCGCGTGTAGGGCTTTTGACCTGCAGGCATCCTCCACGAGCGTACACTATTAAGGCGAAAGCCTTAAATGCCCTGTAAAACGCGAAAATCGACCGTCGGCATGAAGACGAGTGAGGAAAAAATCATAACACTGATGACGTCACCATGTGACGTCATCATGATGTCACAGATGCCAAAATTTGTGACGTCATCTACCATGACGTAACGTGACAACGTCATCTCATGACATCATCGTTTGGTCAAAGGTGGATCGATCACGGAACCAGTACAAACCCAAGTGAGGTGCAAAAAGCTTTAAGTTCCTCCGTTCTTGGAGGCCACGCAAAGCCACGTTAGATGTAGAAAGCTTTTGGAAGGTGGCGGTGGAGGATCAACACATCGACTTAGAAGGAAATGAAGAATGTGGCTTTTGCCTTCGAGTCGTCTTAGGCGAATGCATAAGAGAAAATTCGCGAATGTTCACGAAAATTCTGGTTGCGTACCAGGGGGAGTGGCTATGCCGTATCCTTTGGAGTCCAACTGTCCGCCTATCTGCATGAGCTGGCAGTTTTTCTGCACCATGTACTCGATGGTAGTGGATTCCATCAGGTAGGCGTAGCCGCCGCGAAGCACTCGTTCTACGCCCTTCTCGTTCGTCTCGGCGAACACGCTGGGTTGAGCAGACTCCATGACGGCCCACATGCGCTTAATGAGCGACGAGTCCGAGTCCTGCGAAAAAAACAAAACAAAACGAACCCCGGTTAGTCACACTCAGTCTTCCTGTCTGCACGTGTAGTGCTCTTATGCGAGTTGGCTTAATGGTCCGATGCTACTTGACAGATTTTCTACAGTTGCTGTATGTGTTACCTCTAGGTAGCAGAGCAACTCCGCAAAGGCAGCTTCTGCACAGTGCTAGCAACCATGCATTGCGGAGAAGCGGAAAAGCTGACGCTCGGGCCAATTTTTGTATTTCTGGATGCCACCGCTGCTGCGAACTGGATTGACGCTAGTCACCAACAGTCAATTTTATCGCTGGTCTTCGACTGTCAACACGCCAGATATGCCGATCGGCGACATGGTGTGCATGTCACCCACCATGAAAACGGAGATGCGGCTTAGCCACATAGCTGTGGTTGTTATAGACAGACCTCCGCGCTTGCTAGCCATTGTTAGCCAGACCTAAGCGTACGTGGGCCGGTAGCGTCTGGAGTAACTCCAAAATTTTCCTGCTCTAAGTGCCCCTCTCGCGGAATGAAACTGTGTTACTGTCCATGTTGACTTTTCCTGACAGCCACCGCGGTGGTGCCGTGGTTAAGGTGCTCGGCTGCTGACCCGAAAGGCGCAGGTAAGGTCCCGGCCACATCGCATGGCAAGAACTTTATTTTGGTCAAAAGAAACTAGGAACCGAAGGCAAATGCCCCCAGGCCGAATCGATGGCTCCGCCCACGTTGACACCCGTAGGCCAAGGGCTTTCCAGATGTCGTGAGCTCTCCGGACGGCCAGGAGTTGATTTTGGAGGGCTTCGCGGATATGCGCTAACTCCAGTTCTCACCGTTGAGGTACGAAGTCCTTTGGTTGGGGCAAACCCAGGACACACGATCAAATATACACTGAGTGTGTTTACAACTTATACATGCCGTGAGAAAATCTCCGTCAATTCGTTAAGCACAAAAGGTGTGGGATAACATTTGGTTTGCATGACTGCCTGAGCTTCGTTGAGATTCTAATGGGGTAAGATGAATCGACGGCAGGATGAATCTCCTGCATACGTTGGAGTGTGAGGTTACCTCGTGAAAAGTACCTGTGGGTCTTTGTAGGAGCCGAAGTCATCCTGGAGCAATTCCTGATGTGGTGCGCGGCATGTGAGATCTTGCACAACAATGTAAGCTTGCTCGCTATATTATTACAGCCATTGGGGCCGACTGAGTGGCGTTGATGAGCAGGAAACCAGACTAGCTGTGAGCTATCCAGTTTATCGCAAATTGGAGTATTTAGAAGTAACTTTTCTGCTTCCACTGAGACGAAACCGGTTGAGCAATTCATAATAGCTGTAGCGGAATTGGAGAAAATCGTGCAGCTTTCCTCATTGTAACACTCAGTGCTATGCTTGCTTCTTCGGTGGCATGAATTGAGTTTGTCCTTAGGGACGCCGCACTCAATAAGTTGCCCTTCTCATTGACCACGGGAATAGCGCAGTGGTTGCCCGATCCATAGCTGGTTGCATCGACAAAAACAGCTGTTTTGATGCTTGTGCAGTTTACCCAGAAAACATTTGGCCCTGGCGTCCCTTCTGCCCTTGTTATGGAAAGGATGAATATTTCTAGGCATGGGGTTCACAATTATTTGTGCCCCCACTTCCTTCGGCAGTTTGAACTTAGCGAGGTCTCCTCATAGAGGCAGTATTTCGATTTCATCTGCAGTTTTGCACCCTGCCTTAGTGTTAGACATTCTTGCAATTTGAGACATCGAATGGGCCTCAATGAGCTCACTTACAGTGTTATAAAGTCCAAACTTGTTGATGAGCTCCGTACTCTTTTGTTGCGGGAGTCCCCGAGCTTTTTTGGGTCCAAAGCGTATAAGTGCATCTAGCTTAGCCTTCTCTCCTTCCTTCCGGTCCGGTATGATGCAATGTACCTGACATGACTGAGGAACAAGGCCTGATAAGCTCTGTTGAGGTTGCCCTCTTCGAGACCTGCATTTCGATTTGAGACCCAGCTTAGGAGCCTTAAGGTATTGTTGGCATGCCCCATGATACGGTTTGACTCCGTAGCATTACAGATGATAAGACCCAGAATTTTAGTTGTGTCTGCTCTGGGTATGACCCATCCTGTGTTGGCTGTGAATTCGATTGGCAGAGTTTCTAAAGGCACAAGGTTCCTAACACACCGTTTCACTTGTCTAAAGAGCAGCAGACAGATTTAGTGGGAGATAGCCTGAGTGCGATACCCTTAAGGAAGGATTCAGTGTTGTCAACGGCTGCCTGTAGTGCCTGCTCTAGTGCTGCTAGTCACCTCCTGGGGACCCACACTGTGATATCGTCAGCGCATATGGTGTGCCCCAACACAGCAGTCGAATTTTCGATGTAGGCGGTAATGCTGGAGGAGCGTGTGTCTATATCCTCTTCAGACCCGGCGTGCATTACAATGCACATTTGTTTTTTCCCGGTTTTCGAAATTCGCGCCACTATAAGAGCCAACATTCTTGGTGCAATCGCATGGTCTATTATGTGGTGCCATCTGGTCAGCATTATAGGAAGCATACTCCAGTGGAAGCCCCGTTTTCCCCGCTTTGAAACATGGCGTCACTCTCTTCTTCGACGTTCTACTCACGGCGTCCAAGTAATTCACAAATTGCTGAATAATCATCGTGTCATATTTCTTAATCGTTGTTTAAATCTACTTAGGAAGCGCTTAGGGATAATTTCCGTACGTCATGTAACTCTAATGGCGAGTATTTTTGTTATTACATGCTGTTTTCTTCAAATGTGCATTATAATGCACACTCGGTCTCAATGGGTGCTTTTTCCTGCGTATGTTCGGCAATTTCATGCGGTTCGTTACTCTTTGGCATTAAGCTTTCGCGTTTGTTTCACCTAGGAATCAGTGATAAAGAAACGTGTTCTTGAGTCAATGACCAGCAACGACGCCTCGGACCTAGAATTCTTATACGATGAGGCTGTCCCTTCCCCATTACCGGTTGCCGGAAGACAGGTGTGGTGCAGAATTTGACAATAGGCAGTTTTCGAATAGCGTACGCTAAGTTAGCGTTAGCGTTTGCGGCCCGCTATTTCCGTCACTTAGCGGGAGCCCGCAAGCGGAAGCGTACGACGCATGCGCAGTTGCGCGAAAAGGCAACGCAAAGCTTTCCGTACGCTACTCGAAAGCTCCCTAATGAGTCACTACAGAAGCTGCTGAAAGCCAAGGCCGGGCCCATGCCTTCTGAGCCAAGAACTGCGCAAGTAAGCCACATTTCAGAGCTTGGGAACTAGGGACCCTTCTCGAGGTGCCAAAACCCAGGATATTCTCAGCGCAATAGGCGTGCGCACGAGGGGGAGGGCAGGGGGTCGGCCGCCCCCTCTAGTCACCTAAGAGGGGGGGGGGCGCAAAATCTGCCCCATACGTTGACCCCCCTAGTCACCTATGAGGGGGGGGCGCAAAATCTGCCTCGTACATTGACTTAGTAGGGGGAGGGGCGCTGCCATGAACCTTCACCCCCCCTGATGAGGGACCCTGCGCACGCCTATGCTCAGCACACAAAGATCCGGAGCATCACGTGCAACATCGTTCTTTGCATCACATCCGCGCGAAACCTCTGGAGGAAGTTTCACAGCAAATAAGCGTGCTTTTCGCGAGCTAATATAAGATTTCGTTATAGGCGAGTGTCGTTCGTTTTCCGTGCATTGAGACCCAGTGTGCATTATAATGCACACAATGCTGTGTAAAAACTGTTTGCCGCACAGACGCAATTTTTCTCTGGTTTAATACAGCATGTGTGTGCATTCCAAAAATGTGTTTTGATTTCACCAGTGTGGCCACAAATTTGCACAGGTCTCAGGAGGATATATAGGTGCATGTTAAAGAACCTTAAATGTGCGAAGTTTGCGGAGCCCTCCACTGCGACGTGCCTCACATTCATTCGTGGTTTTGGCACATTATTATTTTGGCCCAGGAATTATTATTAATTATTACCTTTGTGGGCATCGACTACTCCTGAACGCGGTTTTTTACTGTACAGAACGTACGTGAGAAGTGATGAGGTAATGACATCTTCACCAGCAATCAGTGCCCGTGCGAGGTCGTGTGTATAGTCCCGCCGAACAGCACAAAATTTCAGTTGCGGAGGCACAGCATAGAACACAATCGTGCTTGCGCCTTTCTATCATTCATATTTGCACCTTATTCGACTTTGTTATTGCATACATTTCTGTCATTTAATTTTTATCTATATTTTCTTGTTTCTTGCCACGCCCCGACTGCATAGGGTGCGGTCTACTGTTCTCACAGGCCCATCCAACACTAGCCTTTCTTAACATAAAGTTTTATTTGAATTAATACTTACTCCTGCGCTACACCACCCCACTCCGATGTCGGCGCCATAAATACTGCGCGCGTCTGTTCGGACGCGTGAAGTCATAAAGCTGCTGGTACTTTTACTCCGTCTCTGTGCTGCGGTTAGGCAGTTTCTAAATATGCGCTGAGCAGTATAATCGCTTCCCTTTATTCTCGTGATTTATATGACTTGTCTTCCGGCATCGCTCACTGGTGGCACGATGTGTATTAGGTGTCTCGAAGACGTACTCATTGTATTAAGACCGTTACCTCACCTGCGTTCGACTCGGATGGCCGCACACGGTCCTGATTGTCGATGTTTGTGCGTTTTCTGGCACCTGGTGACAAACTCCCTGGCGGAGTACCCCACATTACCAATCAAATAGGGTTGTTTATATATTCAAAAAAAGAGAAGTATAAAAGCTACAACAACATGAAAAAGACTTAAGGGTTATAACTGGCACATATGATGTGGGAGCATAAGTTTAGTACAAAAAAACAGCTAATTAAGGGGTGAATAATTAATGAAAATTGATTGACAGCCTTGTAGAGTCGGGTTGTGAGAGACGGACACTTCTTTTCTGTAACAACGTCTAGTTTATTCTGACAACAAGAGAGAGGAAAATAGAGCAAGTGCACGCAGTGCACCGGAAGTGGCAAGAGTGAAAAAGTGGAAGGAGGAAGAGAGGGGAGAGTGGTACGTTGACTAAAATGCTAGTAAAGGAAGAATGAACAGGGAGCTCACGGTGCGGCACCGACCCGAGGCGTCGCGTTGTTTTTTTATGACCGCAGGGGTGTGCGATGGTAGTCGCGCTGATACAGATTATAGGTTCGCACCGAGTAGGATTGTTCGTAGACCCCTAAAACCCCGAACAGAAATAAAAAACATAAAAAAGGAGGCATTAAAGGTTGTCTATGATAGATCTGATATAGCAACTTACGTTTAATAGAGAAAAGGGTCAATTAACAGGACGAATAGTTAATGCAAATTAATTCAACGGCGATAGGAGCGGACCGAGTGGGGCTGTTCGTAAGTACCTAAAACACCAAACAAAAATAAAACATCATACAAAAGGAGGTGCTAAGGGTTGTATACGATAGATATATCTTACGTTAAAAAGAGGTCAAGACCAATTAACCAGTAGGGTAATTAATGAAAATGAATTAATTGGTGACAGGCACTTATCAAAACTGCACAAACGAGCACGCTGCTTCGCCCTAAGTGAACATAGAAAACTGACGTTTGGTTGGTACGTTGTAGCTAGGCGTAGGGCAAGTCTGCGCCTTGCCTCCCCCTCTCTCCGTCGAGCGCCGGCTCCGTGGTTACGTGCGTTACTCGCGGCGTTCGCTTGACGGTGCGCCAGTCACCTCCGCGTGGCGGCGCTTGCTTCGCGGCCTCCTCGCCCTTCGCGCGCCAATAGCTGGGTGCTAGCATCCTTCAACACGCTTAAGTGTACAATATGGTCGCCTAATTCCCCCCCCCCCCGCCCTTTGGCCCCCCTCACCCCCCTGCAACAATATCTTCGGGGGATGTGGGTACTTATTATAAATAAATAAATAAATAAATATAAACGGGTCGGCATTGACCTGTCGCCAGAAGAAAATGGTGGACGCCAAGCCCCTTTCAGGAAGCATAAATCACTGAGCGATTCCATGATAGTGAATGGGCGTGATAGAACGTTCGCTCTCGTGAATTCTCTCATTTCTGCTAGCGATAACTATACACTATCGTGTCAGCGAGCGAGCAGTCTGATAAAATGTGCAAACACGCCTGCGGCCGTACTTATGCGTACAGCCATTCAGCATTTTCTGGAGGCTCTCACACACGACCCTTTGTAAGCCAGAACATGAGTTAAAGGTACACTGAATAGTACCGTTGCCTTTCTGATGTCATGGATTGTGCGGACGTGTGAGGAAAGCCACTGTGACCTCGCGACAGAGATGGCAAACTCTTTGTCGAAGCAGGCACGCCGAAAGCGGGCGAGCATTTTCAGGGAGAAGCCAGTGCGAGCACAGAGCCCTCGACGCGGTTCCTTCATTCACTTAGGCTTCTCTGCGGCTTCTTTCTTAATGCATGAAGCCCGTAGGATACAGAAGTAGAAGGTAACAAAAGGCAAGCAAAAGAGGAAACATTACAGTCCTGCCAAGGCATCATGTTATCAGCTGAGAGAGTTCTCAACTGTTATGCTGTCTTTCGCGCTATTTTCTCAGGTTCATGATGCTCAAGCCTTCTTTCCAAACAGCGACTCTCACCTCTAGAGAGAGAGAGAAAGGTTAAGTGAGAGGCAGGGAGGTTAACCAGAAGTTTTTCGGTTTGCTACCCTGCACTGGGGAAAGGGTAAGGGAGGATAGAAAGGTAAGGAAGGGAAAAAAGTAAAAAAAAAAACCAGAAAAAAACGCACACACACTCGAGCACGGGAGCATCATAGTGGTTTAGCGAGGTCGGTTGGGCGGAGAAACTTCACTAGCACCTTCGTCGCTTTCTGGTTGGAAGCTAGAACGTTCCGGCACTCCAAAATTGATTGTTCAGAAAGCGGCTGGTGATCGACACGTTCTAGCGTTGATGAGAGCTGTTGTCTTTGGGAGCTATAGAGAGGAAAATGACACAGGACATAAGCAATGGTTTGCTCGCTGCCACAGTGAGCACAGGCAGCACTGTCTGCCATTCCCATTCGGTAAGCAAAGCTGTTCGTGAAAGACACTCCAAGCCACAGGCGGCAGAGGACTGTTTTGCGGATCGGGATAGCCCGGATGGAATTTGAAGTTGAAGTGACGGATCCAGACGGTGAAGGCGGGTCTGCAGAAAACCAGGTTTTCGGGGGTCTAGAGACTCGCAGAACTTCGCCCACCGTTGAGACTCTAATTTATCTAAACGACTTAATAGCATTTGCTGTCGGGCTAGTTGGTGCACAGCTGAACTTCAATTGATGGCGCAAATGTTAAGACAGGAACGTAGAGGACACGTAAGACACGGAGAAGCGCTTGTTTTAAACGCAGACCAATCAAGCGCTTGTCCGTGTCTTACGTGTCTTCTACGTCCCTGTCTTAACATTTGCGCCATCAATTGAAGTTTGTCTAAACGACGCTGAATCTTCTTTTGTAAGCGTCTGGCTGTCCTTAGATCATGAACGGATTTTGTGCGTCCGTACCTTCGTTCGGCTCGTCGACGAATCGCACGAAGTCGTTCCAACTCTATGTCAGTTTCCGAGTGCCTTGAGGAGCATAGCTTGCGCATCGCAGACTGCGCTGCTTCCTTGAACGCTTGCTCTAGGCCAGACGAGAGACCTCTGCTACAAGCATCTTCGATGTTGGTTTTAAACGCAGACCAATCAATTCTTCGGATTGCCCCTACTGAATGAAAGCCAGCGAAGCCTTTGATATATGTCTATAAACCACTTTACAGATGTGGCGGAGCTACGTGACACAAACGTCAAGTACAAGCAGCTGCTATATGTGGAGCCTTGTAGAAATGTAGGGCTTCCACCATTAAGTAGAGACAGATTCTGATCAGACACGAATGAGGCCAGTCGCTGACCTGTTACGTTAACTTCTGAGCTCCCCCAGATAGGGTGGTGGGCATTAAAGTCTCCCGTAATAACCCGTAGACAAGTGTTTTGTGCGAGTATGCTATAGAGCCTTTTTCTATCAAATCGAGCTGAGGGAGATACATATACACATACAAATGTAAAGGTGAGGTTTTTCTTCTTCACAGTCAGGCAAACATATTGTTTGTCATCGTGAGGTGGCACGGGCTGAATAAGGTATGTAAGCTCGCTACGAATATACACCAGGACCTTGCTGCTTTCGTTGTAGGTTGCGGACATCATTGATTCATAGCCGGATAGCCTATTGGTTTTGACAACTTCGGCTCGCGGATTACGATGATTGGAAAACGATTGGAAAATACATATTGGCGAAAATAAGAGATCCGAGATCTAAGTACTCTAGCGTTCCAGTGGATGATAGTTGCTTGTCAGACTTCTTTGCGGAACGAGTGGTGATTTCCTGCCATGGCTCTACGCGAGGGTTGCTAGGACCGGGCTCAGCGCGTCCAAAACTTGCAGGCTGCTTCGGGCGGTTGGAGTTCTCAGGATTCTTAGTAGTTCCGCCATGACAGTAACAAGAAATCGCAGCATCGGAATGATCTGTCGATCGACCCTTAATATATCAACTGAAGTAGGCTCGGAGGAAGCTGTAGGGCGAGGATGCCTGGAAGGAGGCATCTTCGCAGGCTGCGTACGTGGAAGCGCAGGCCATTGTTCCGCAGCGTTGGGCTTCTCCGACTCATTTTGCTTCTTGCTTGCAGCTTTGCTTGTGCTCGAAGCTAATCAATTTTGCCAAGGTAGCATTTGTTTAGCACCCTCTCGTGCACTCTTCCGTCGACGATTACGCCGACGCCGTACCTTATCCGCGGCTTCTTTGTGGGATGAGCTATCTCTAACCATTTGTTTGATAATGGCAATTTCTCTTTTGATTCGTGGGTAGGTTTTGTGTATTCAGTGGTGACGAAAGGTCCTTCGTACATCGAGTTAGTTTTTTGCCCGGTGATTGCACCTATCGTTGGACCCACACCTCATCTCCGACCTTGTTCTGTGGCGCTGGTCAGTGGCGGCGGTCGCAGTACCATATTGGGCCTCCTGCGCGTTTGCAGCTGTCTTGCGTGCCTTAACCTGGATGACGCGGCACGCGGTTTGTTGTGTAGCGGCGCGTCCGACTTTTAAGGGGGTGCTCAAATTCTGGACGACAGTAAGCTTTGTAATCTACCCGTAGACCACTTCATAAGGTGAAGTTCCATTTGAAACTTGGAACGACCTGTTTATCGCGTACGCGGATGCCTGCAGGTGGTCGTCCCAGTCTGCCTCATTTGGTTTCTTGTTCTTGCAGTTAGGAATGAGTCGAGCCAGTAGGGTCTGATTGTACCTCTCCGTTAGGCCATTCGCTTGTGGATGATATAATGAAGTAAAATGAAGTTCGACACCTGCATTGCAGAGGTACGATCGGAGTTCACGACTGCGGCAAGTGGTTGCTCTGTCTGAAATTATTTTCTTAGGTAGGCCGTGCTTCCCTTCAAAACGGTCCTGTACAACGTTGATTACAAAGCCAGCTGCGAGAGAGGGCACTGCAACAACTTCCAAAAACTCCCACAAGTGGTCCATTGCGACTATGGTGTACCGGTTCCCTGCAGCTGTAGTTGGTAATGGGTCGACGTGATCAATCCCGATGGTATTGAAAATAGTACTTCCTCTGAGTGCCCGAGGTGTTCTCCCTTTGTTGTGCCCACGACGAACATGTCGTCTAGACACACGACACAAGTATGATCTTTCAATGAGCAGAGGGAAATATTCATGGCACACTGAGATGTACTTGGAGCTGTTCGCTGCCCATATGGCATGCGGTTAAACTTGTAGAGTGCGGAAAGTGTCGGGAACGCTGTTTTGCACTCGTCTTGTTCAGCAACGTTAATTTGCTAATATCCCGCACGAAGATCAAGTGATGAAAAGAACGAGTGCCGTCGTCGTTGGCGTCGTCGATGCGGGGAAGTGGGTATGAATCGGGGATGGTGTGCTTGTTAACTCCCGATAATCGACACAAAACCAGAGGCTCCCATTCTTCTTCCGGACAAGGACGACTGGTGCGACCCAGGGACTAGAAGGTGGTCTAGTTACGTTAGCGGCCAGCATTCGCTGCACTTGTTCAGCAATGATGGCTCGTTCGCGTTCAGCATGACGCCGTAGTGGTATAGAGATGGGCCCATGGTCATCTGTGGGTGCACAATGCTCAAGTAAGCTAGTCCCTCGGAGCTGCGATGTACTTTCCGCAAATATCAATCTGTGTCGTTCGAGAACTGAGGATAGGGTCATAGGTCCGTCAGGCTCACCTGTAGTGACTGCAGTAGTTGTCAAAGCCGATACCAATGGACACAGAAAAACTCCACCACCCTCGATGACAAGCTATACGTCACCAGATAAAAGATAATACGCTCACGGGACCACATCGGCGGGCAAGTGCTTGAAAATGGGAACAGCTGCAAGGAATTTGCTCCCGGCTTCAGTTTGGAGCTACACGTCCAGTGAAGCGACAGGTAATACGCTGCTGCCGAGGTCGCACAGGGGTGGCGCTGTCCGTGGCTGGGGGAATAAACGGGGGCATGACGTCGAAGCAGCGCCGTGCGTTCCGCTCCACTATTCACCAGAGCCGTCTGCTCGCCTATTGCCGTCGACGCGGGCGTGAACATCGGGAGCGGCCGCGTTTGGTATTGAATTATTTGATGCGGAGCTTGTGTGTAGCTGTCGTATCCATGTCCGTAACGACTACCAGAACAGCAACCACGTGGCGTTGTAGCGCGTGCCTGCGCGGAGGCAGGAGGGACGCGTCGTCGATTGCGCCCTGCTGTCGATCCTGTCGACTGCGCCATTGTAAAAGCAGAGACAGACAAAGCACCCATTCGCTGCACCGGCTGTTCTATTTTGTGCTGTGCCTCGTAAGCCTGCAGCCCACAACCCAGTTCAGCCTCTTCGACTTCAATCACCACAATATATGTATATAAAGTGGCGAAGGAATCACACAGACCCCTATATAATAAAGAAGAAAAAAAAGTTCGCTATCTCCCACTAAAGGGAACCATGTGCGGATGCGAAGGAGCGCATGGGTCGACTTAAAGTTCCGTTCATCACGGGCACCTTACCCGACGTTAACGCGTCCTTGCATGTGGAGCACACCATGAATTCACTGTAGTTGCTGTTGCTGTTACTCGCCCTGAACTCTTGTTGGGGCACGCCACGTGGGTTCATCGCGCGTCTGCAGGATCTCGTTCCCCGACGCCATCACGTGATTGCTGCGAGAGTGTAAGGGGGAGAGGCCACAGCGTCTTACGCAGCCCCTAACACAGGCCCCAACGCGCTAGCGCGTGCCAGCACGATTGGTTTTGTCTGCGTTAAGCCAAGCTAGGACAGTATACGGCAGCCCGGGCCCCGAAAGTGCCGTGCACGAACAAGATGAAGAAGACTTCTGCTTGGTGCGAGCGCGCGCTTAATATGTTACAGATGGCTACGGTAAGTTTTAGAAAGCGGACGGTCGCCAACGGAACTACGGACAAAGCCCAGCGCAAAAGCTGCTTCGCATCTAAAAAATGATGCCGCGTTTAACTCCGTGAGTCTTGTACGCCATCACGCTCCGTCACTTGTAAATCTTCGTTTTACGCAAATTACATCTGCTTGAACATAGCTGTTGTTTTGCTCTTTGGAACACCTGTCGCAAAACGTCACACGTAAGATAAGTGCGAATCTTGAAAAAATTTTTTTGAAGACTCCCGTGATCGCACGCGTCTTTACACTAAAACTTTTTTTTTTCTTTTCACAGCCAGATACGCATATCTTTATCGTTAAAACGGCCCTGTCATCTACGATGGACTCTTTTGCAAGCGTGTTCCAATAACCAGCAAGCAACGAATACTCAGAGGCATGATTGGTTATATAAAGTGCTTAAGTAGAAAAAAATCCGGCAGATCCCACATACTGTGGGAATCGATGTAATGCGAAGCAGCCAGCAAAGAGTTGCATACATCGCCTTGTTTGTCTTTGAGCCAAATGAAATCATTCACGCCATGACATCTAGTCCACCATATATCGCATGTTTGCCATGCACGCATGCATGCACAATCTAGAATACACCATGCCAATGAAACGCATATTCTGGTATATACAATGCATTACCTGTCGTTTATGTTCATCACGCACTCGTGTCGTGCCATACCAATTTTGGCATATATCCAGTTAACAAAACGGCCGGAAGCACACCATGACAGTGGCATTTAAATCATACCGTACATGACATGCATAACATTATTCGCATGTTAAGACCTCTCATTTATGTTCGTCATACAGTCACGTCGCGCAATACCAATTTTGGTGTATATCAAACGAGCGAAATGGCCGCGAGTGCACCACGAGTATAGCATGTAAATCATGCCATACATGATATGCATGTCATGATTTTCATGTTAACACCCTTCATTTACGTTCGTCATACAGCCGTTTCGCGCAATACCAATTTTGGTGTATATCAAGCTAGCGAAACGGCCGCGAATGCACCATGAGTGCGGCATGTAAATCATGACATACATGACATCATGTCACGGTTTTCATGTTACCACCTGTTATTCATGTTCGTCATACAGTCGCGTCGCGCAATACCAATTTTGGTATATATGAAGCTAGGAAAACGCCCGCGAATGTATCATGAGTGTGGCTTGCAAATCATGTCGTACATGACCTGCATGTGATGATTTCCATGTTACCACCCCTCATTTACGTTCGTCATGCAGTCGCGTCGCGCAATACCAATTTTGGTGTATATCATGCAAGCGAAACGGCCACGAATGCGCCATGAGCATGACATGCAAATCATGTCGTACATGTCATGCATGTCATGATTTTCATGTTACCACGTCTCATTTACGTTCGTCATACAGTCGCTGCGCGCAATACCAATTTTGGTGTACATCAAGCTAGCGAAGCGGCCGCGAATGCATCATGAGCGTGGCATGTAAATCATGACATACATGGCATGCATGACATGGTTTTCATCTTACCAACTCTTATTCATGTTCTTCATACAGTCACTTCGCGCAATACCAATTTTGGTGTATATCAATCTACTGAAACGGCCGCTAGCGCAGCATGAGCGTGGCATGGAAATCAGGTTTACATGACTTGCATGCCATGATTTTTATGTTAGCACCTCTCACTTACGTTCGCCATGCGGTCGTGTCGCGCAACACCGATTTTGGTGTATATCATGCAAGCGAAACGGCCACAAATGCACCATGAGCGTGGCATGTAAATCATGACATACATGTCATGGTTTTCATGCTACCACCTGTTATTCATGTTCTTCATACAGTCACATAGCACAATACTAGTTTTGGTGTATATCAATCTAGCGAAACGACCGTGAGTGCGCCATGAGCGTGGCATGTAAATCATGTCATACATGACATGCATGTCATGATTTTCATGTTACCACGTGTCAGTTATGTTCGTCATACAGAAATGTCTCGTCATACCAGTTTTTGTATATATCCCTTCATTTAAACGGCCGCGAGCGCCCAGAGACCATGTCATGTAAATCATGCTGCACATGACATGCGTGTCATGATTTGCATGTTAGGACCTGTCATTATGTTTGTCATCAATTCTTGTCACGCCGTACCAATTTTGGTGTATATGAAATTAACGGAACGGCCGCAAGAGCCTAAGGTCGCGGAATGTAAATCATGCTGTTCATGACATGCGTGTCATGATTTTCATGATATGACCTGTCATTTATATTTTTATTAAGGCGATGTTATGACACACCAATTTTTAGTATACATCCGATTAACGAAACGGCCAGGAGAGCACAAATCGTAGGCGGCTAGATAGATAGATAGATAGATAGATAGATAGATAGATAGATAGATAGATAGATAGATAGATAGATAGATAGATAGATAGATAGATAGATAGATAGATAGATAGATAGATAGATAGATAGATAGATAGATAGATAGATACGCTCAAAGTCGCAGAAGTTCGCTAAGAAATGCTTCGCATTTAAAAAAAGAACTCCGTAAAAAGGGTTGTTTTGCATATAAATTAAGCAAGGGGCTCTCTTATCGTCCCATCCAATAGGAGCACACGTCGCGAAATAAATGGCAGTCTGCAAGTTGCTACAGTGGCTTGCAGCAGCGGCAACTTGCGAAACCATCTCCAATATATAGCAAGATACTGACTTCATATTTTTCCTGCTCAAATACATCATGCAGGGGATAGTGGCTCAGCACAACAGCTGTGCGCAAAAAACTATTACATTGGGCTCTGCAGCTATTTTCCAGTAAAGCAAAGAATGACTTCAGTATTGATATTTGTTGCGCAAAGGAATATCCTGCCACAAGGATTTCGCAAATCCGTCAAATATAGGCAGAGTTAGAGGTCGATACCGCAGGCCTTTTGTATTCTTTCATACCGAAAAGCATGCTAGAAAATACACAGGAGCATAGACGTGCACACGAGGAGGCAGGAGGAGAACCCCCGCCCCCTTAATTATCTTAGGGGGGGGGGTGCCAAGTCTGCCTCATTACATTCCTCACTCAGACATTGTTTAATGTGAAAGGTTACGGCCACGCAGGTTTTTGAAGATAATGGCGGCCGCAGACCACTGATGTTTCATTCCAAGCGCTGTTTATTTCCTATTTTCGCCTCCGAAAAGCCGGAGACCAAGGACCCAAAGACGGGCCATTGTGGGAAGCATGTCATCGCTCCATTTTTCCATTTTCATTTCTCCATCCACTGCCACAGCTTGTAAGCTTGTTTTCTTTCGACCGTGAATAACCGGGGGGGGGGGGGAGGGAGGGGGAGTATATATATATATATACTTATATACGCCAAGCCAAGCATCCACGCCAAGCATCCCTTTGCTCTGAGAGCCGCGTCAGGGCGCAGCGGAGCTCTCGGCGTTTCTCGGGTGATTTGGCCTCAAGATCTTGTGAGGCGGTTGCAGCCAACAATATATATATATATATATATATATATATATATATATATATATATATATATATATATATATATATATATATATATATTCATATTTACACACTGTGTGATACTTTGCGTTCACCCCACCTAATGGGGAACCCTGCGCATGCCTGTGCTATGAAGCAGATATGAACAAAGGAACAAGTCAGCGGGGCTCAAGGTCTTGGGCATTACCTTGTGTTGTTTGTTTTCCTTTCTTCCAGCGCGTTAGCCGCAAGGATGTTTAAAAATTAGGAGCCCTTCCTCTATCGGGAGAATAGGCGCAGGCAAAGATTGCCGTGTGGGTGCATTGCGTACTATTTTTCTTTCACACGTCCCACTACTCACTATATTGTCACGGGGTCGCGACATCGACGAAGGAAGCAGCCGGCGTGTCGAAGATGAAACTCGTTTATTTGGCCGAACTTGTGGCCGGGAAAAGGAAAGTCAAACTGCAGCAATACACACTGTACACTGATAGCGGCGAACAGAGCATCGGCCGTCGAAAGACTGCTCATGGCAGGGACGCGCCGTCTTTCATACATCACGCATCGAACTTTCCAGTCTTATCGCTGGTGGCCGCACAAGCTCTGGAACAATCTGGGCTGTCCGCGGCCTGCGCGCAATCTTAACAAAGCGATCTACTACAATCGGGAAGCTTCTCGAACACTGCCGCGCGGTCAGAGCCGAGCGTTGCTAACCGTCATTGCTGGTTAAACCCGAATACATCAAAAGAAAACAAGAAGCAGGTGTGGCAATATGCTCCCAGGTGCCACTCTATGTGCCCCACTACTCACCACAGTGGTCAGTAATTGGCATTGACCAATTTCTGTGGCACACACGCGCTATGAATTTTTTCGAACACCTAGAACACCGAGGCCCACACGACCCACTACTGACCCACTACGTTACAGTGTACTAGAAGGGGGTAGTGTGTTCAGCAGCCGGAGCGCCCTGTGCGTTGCAGTGAGGCGGCGAGTGCGGACGGGACCCGGATGTTGGCGGCGGCGGCGCTGTATTCGCATGGGCTGGCTGCCTCCACTGCTTCGCGTGCTTGTTCATGCGGGCTTGAGTCGCGACGCTGACTGTCTTTTTTCGGTGTTCCAACCTACCCTTCGAGTCCAAGTTCTATCTGCTGACCAGGGGTGCTATGCGGGATGGCCCGAGCTCCTTGGGCACACGAGTTTGCTCCGAGCTTGCATTACCGCGGTCATGACAGGAAGACAGTGCGGAGCACGCCATAGCAGCGTTGATAAAAACGGCTACAAGAACGAGAATGGCGTCACGAACGCATGCGCGGCATTTGCGGCGGTTTTCAAAGGAACACCGCGTGCGAACGCGTCAGCGCCGCCACTCAGTCAACATTTTGACAGTGCAGCGACGTCAGCGTGATTGTCGCGCTATCTTCTTGCCAACTGATCATCGCGCCTCCCACGGGCGTGTTCGTGGGCGTTTGTCCTCTTTCGGAAAATTCTTTCGTTCCACCTGCAGCATGGACATTTCCACTCTCGAAGGCAACAAGGGCGCACGCGCAGCACTCTGATGCAGCTCGTTTCGCTTCTCTGGAATATTACAGATAAATAAATGGACAGGTTACTGCTATACTTACATTACACGTCTGAAGATTTTTATGTAGTAGCGAATCAGAAGAAACAATGCCTCCACAAACAAGTAAATAGTAAACAGGTAAATAGTTCTCGCCGAAAATCCCACCAGGGGCGCTTGCTTCATAGCTGTGAGTGGTACGTCATGAGAGCGGTGAAAGTGAATGCGAGATATCGTAGCCACGTGATGATATAACCTTTAGTTCTTCGTGCGTGTGTGCATAGTCTGTGCGATTAGGCTCATAGATGAATCGTGCCGCTCGCTGGCGTTGCGTCGTGAGCACTGTTCCTCGGCAAGAGGAAACGCGGTGGGCGGAAGCGCTCTTCGCCGCGGGCGTCTGTCAATCAAATTGATTGACGCGCGAACTCGGGCACAAACTCGTTGATTCTGAAAAGGCCCCAGTTCAACTCGTAACTGTCATAGTGCCGGTGTGCTTGTCAAGTGTTTTATGCGGTGGACGGTACTCAGCAGCTTCTTTGCATATAAAATAATTTGGTCAGCTTGCACTACTTGTGCAAGGCTGGGGCCATCGGAGGAGCTTGGGATATCACCTAGCTTCTTCCAGCTTTTTACGTGGCTCGTCTGCTCAGTATGCTTGGTCTGCTTCGGAGTAATGACCGTGTCAGTTCGGTTTCAATATTGATGCTATTGATTAGGAAGGTCTTAACTAACATGATATTGAATGTCCTTTCTTAACTGTTAATGTTTTAATTACCATGATATTAATTACCCAGGTTTAAATCGCAAGGTCCTGAACAGCACGGAGGTAATTAGCATAATACTAATTAGCACGACCATAATTAACACGACTTCGGTGAGTAAGGTCTTCATTATCTTGGATTTAAGTACACGCACCTAATTAGCGCCGTGTGAATCAGCACTAATTGTGGATGTTTTAATTACAGCGGCATTAATGACTCAGGTTTATTTCGCAAGGTCCTGAATAGTACAGAGGTAATTAGCATAATTCTAATGAGCACGATCCTAATTAGCACGCTCCTAATTAGCGTTGTGTTAATCAACATTAATTTATAGTGTCTTGATTACCACGGCATTAATCACTCAGGTTTAATTCGCAAGGTCCTGAATAGTACAGATGTAATTACGATAATCCTAATTAGTACGACCCTAATTAATACGATCTCGGTAAGTAAGGTCCTGATCATCTTGGTTTTAATTACATGCTCCTAATTAGCGTCGTGTTAGCATGATCTTAATTACCTTGTTTCTAGCTTTACACGACTTTATTAGCATGGTCTTAGTAAGACGTGGCTTAGTTAGCTCTGCCTTAGCATGATTTGGCCTAATCAGCTTCGTCATAGCACGTCCTGGCTTAGCTAGGTATACCGCCCAGCCAATTAGCTAATCAGCCGGGCGCACGTGCTCTGGGAGCGAGCAGACGATGAAGAAGAGAACGATGAGGGTGCGCGCCGGCCGAGCAACGCGCTAGAATGTACAGGCCGACCATGGTGATTATACACGTGGCCTCGGCGATTAGCTCTAGCCGCCGTGTTACAAGGCGCTCGGTCGGAACTAGAGTGTACTAGAACAGGGGAGTGCCCGGAACGAGCTTCAAAAAGTGAAGCCCAAAGAGGGTCAATCCGCTTGTAGCGCTGCGATCGGTAGTCTGCAATGTGTCGTTGTTTAAAGAGTTGCGCGCGGCTCCGCGAAAGTGGTGCAGTGGTACGATCCCCGCTTCCCACTCAAAATGCCCGGGTTCGAATCGCAGCTGTACAGGGTGGGTTTTTATTCGTAGTGTCTACCTTCATAGCTGTATTGGTTTGCCTTACTTTCTTAAAACTAGCTTCAGTTGCTATGTATTGCTACAAAAAATAACGCAAAATGTGAAGTAAAATAAAAAAAAATCACAGTTAACATAGTTATTTGCAGCGCCATCTCTTGGGATTCAATCTCGGGGGCCATACCTTATGTTTTTGTTGAATTCCGCGGGATGGCGCTTCAAAGAACTACGCTCACTGTGAATTTCCTTTCTATTTTACTTCTCATTCTGCGTTACTTTTTGTAGCAATACATAGCAACTGAAGCTAGTTTTAAGAAAGTAAGGGAAACCAATACAGCTATGAAGGTAGACACTACGAATAAAAACCCACACTGTACAGCTGCGATTCGAACCCGGGCCTTTTAAGTGGCAAGCGGGGATTGTACCACTGCACCACTTTCGCGGAGCCGCGCGCAACTCTTTAAACAACGACACATTACAGACTACCGATCGCAGCGCTACAAGCGGATTGACCCAGTTTGGGCTTCACTTTCTATACATTGGTGCTGCGGCCGTTCCGAGCACTCCCCTGTTCTAGTACACTCTAGTCGGAACTAATCTCAGAGGACACGGTGCTGATTATCCTAAAGGATACTTAGTGCAGACATTAAACGCTTGAAAATGGATTCAAACGGCCCGCGCACACATAAAAAATATAGTTAGTAGAGCTTTCTGCCACTTTTCTTGCATGGGTGCACTCCTGCACTCAGTGGAACGACAAACAAATGAAAGAAGTTTGACGACACCACCCAACCATCTCGACCGCCCTTGACATGACGCCGCGTTCCATCGTAACCAATGGAACGGAGCGCGCGCTGAGGGATGGATTTCACCTTCTCGTACTATTAGCTCGTTCAGAAAGGGGTGTCGCCAGAGCTCGGAAAGATCCCGAGTTTCGCCAAACTCGGGTCATCCTGCATAGCACCCCAGGCTACGCTTCTATGTAAAAGGGCTCAACCAATCGCGACAGGAATGGCGTAAAAGCAGTTGCACGCGAAAATCAGCCGTTGCAGATAGCGCCGCTCTCGTAGCAGCCATGAACTTTGAGAATGGAGTGGCTGCCCATCTTTTGTACCAAAAACTTCGAGGACGCTAGAGCTTCGCCTTCAAACGTAGAATGTGATAGCGTACTCGGTGGTCTAGTGGTAATAGTGCTGGAATGCTGACCCGAAGGTGGCATAATGGAATCCCGGCCGTGGCGGCCGCATTTCGACGGAGGCCAAGTGCTTGAGGCTCGTCTACCTCGATTTAGCTGCACGTTAAAGAACACCAGATGGTCAAAATTTCCGCAGTCCTTCACTGCGGCGTTCCTCATAATCATACCGCGGTTTTGGTACGTAAAACACCCGCAATTATTGTCGATCCCCGTGCGCATCGCGTTCAACCATGTCTCAAAGAAAGGAACGTCTGTGCGCGTAACAGTGGCCGTTTCAAACTATCCTAGAACGCCTACTGCAAGTATGATTGCGAAGTGACCACTACGCGTCCGTAAGGTGCTACGCGCGCCTACATACCTTGTAATGGGTGAGCAGCTTTCCGTACAGGCCACGCTCTGGTGCCGCCATCTCGCGGCGTCGACGTGTGATGTCACACCCGCGGGCTCTCCCTGACCCCGCTACCCCCTTCTAGAACACCATAACTAGGAAGGAAGGGGAATACGAAAGGGAGAAGGCAGGGAGGTTAAACAGACAGCGGTCCGGTTGGCTACCCTACGCCGGGGAAAGGGAAACTGAGTAGAAAGATGGGAGGAGATAGAGAGAGGGGGGACCTAAAAAAAGAAAATGATCAATAGATGCACTGACACGTATGTGGCGGTGGTACTGTAAAAATAGTCACAAGCGCTGACAAGCGTTCACACAGCCCCGTAGTCCTTAAAAAGCACAAAAGTGCTTTAACTGCCTTGTGGGCCGACGAGCGATGGGGACGGTGCTCCAGAAGCATCTGCACGGAGAGCGGCCGATCGTCCAGTCATAGCATCGCATCAGAAAGAGTTCGTCTTTCAGAGGCAAATCGAGGGCAGCGGCATAGCAGATGATCGATGTCTTCCTCATTGCTGCAGACTTGGCATGCCGCACTGTCGGTGATTCCAATTAATGTTGTGTGTGCCTTCGTGAAGGCAACTCCCAACCAAAGCCCACAAAGAAGTGAAGCTTCACGTCGACGAAGTCTGGGTGGAGGTCGGAGTTCCTGCGTAGGGTTTATTTTGGATTAACTGTGCACCCACATATAGATCTTGCCACCAAGTCCTACTGCTTCTAACGCGCTTAGGATGGCTTCGTGGGTGACATTGTCGTAAGCCCCTTTAACGTCTAGAAACAGAGCAGCAGATAATCGTTTGGAGGCCTTCTGGTGTTGGACGTATGTCACCAAGTCAACCACATTGTCTATTGACACGCGACCGCGTCTAAACCCGGCCATAGCATCTGGGTAGATATCTTAGTATTCTAAGTACCATTCTAGACGCGTCAGGATCATCATTTCCATTACCCCACAACTCAAGGTTGTGTGGGAAACTCAACTCCCACAACTCAACTCCCACATAATTCAAGGTGTCTGCCCAATTTCTGTGCCACATACGCACTGTGAGTTTTTTTACGAGCACCCATGACACCAACGCCGACACGAGCCAGGCAATACAAGCTTCGATTTAAGAAAATTCTGGAGTGGAAGGTCTTGTGACGCCTTACCGGATAATGACGAAAACGTTTTCTTGAGAACAAAAAGAGAAACGGTATTAGGAGGAGGGAGGTCGGATCCTTATTGAGGGTTTCCGCTTGATCTTTCCCAGAGAGCTTCCTAGTCCTTGCAGGTCGAGCTAGACAAGGCTAGCTTGAATCCGTCCTACGTTGTCAGCACTTCAGTGTCTAAGGCACTATTATCCTGGCATGCCCATATCACACAGTGTAAACCTGCTTTCGGCCCGCAGAATTTACATTCCGCTGAAAAGGACTGTGCCTTGATAGCATGTAGCTTTGTCAGATCTTTTTATTTATTTATTTATTTATTTATTTATTTATTTATTTATTTATTTATTTATTTATTTATTAACACGAAAGCGTTTTATGCCGGGGTCCACCAAGACTTCCCTGAGATCATTTCCGTCACGGATGTCGTGTCGGTATAATGAATACGAATCGATGCTAAAGAGAAGCCATAAAAAGTTTTTTCAACATGGATGACGTGGGAATGGAACTCATGACATCCCGGACCGCGACGACCGGTCCCCGGCGCACTACCCACTGCGCCACTGATGCACACGCACGATGGTTTACAAGCGCGCTTTATATCTCTCGCACTTCCCTCTCACAGGGATGTTCGTTGGTGGGGTGGTCGCCGTCTAGAAGAAGTGAAGTACTGCATTATGACACTAACGAGTGCTGAGAGGAAGGGCACCGGCAGTTTCAGTGCAACGGAGGCTTTGAAAGCTTTACTGTAGGAAGCTTTACGGCCGGTGCAATGCGCCGTACGCGATAAGTCGGCTTTGCCTTTCGAGTCGTGTTAACGCGATGACTCGTCGACAGGGTGGTACAGCTTTCGCATGCACCAACGCCGCTTCTCCGCCACCTATTGATCCGAGTGCGATAGTGCCGGATCATAAAACTGCTGTGAGTGATTTGGTGCAGCGAGAGAGACGCCAGCGATTAGCGGAACTCTTTCCCGCTGTCACGGCTCAAGCTATACGAGCTTTGCCTCTCGTGTTCCTGAAGCACTCTGTGGTATATGCATGAGAACAGGCGTAGGTTACCCTGTTACTGGGGAGCGCACGCCTTGGTGTTGGTCTCGTCAGATGACGACGCTTTGAATCATAGCATATCGAGTACCAGTGTTGATGATGTGCTTGTTCGTGCCATTTTTGCGCGGGATTCACCCTATGCTGTGTCCGGGAGTATGTTAACTACTTCACATACAACAAGGGTTAATTCAAGATCATGGACGTCCGTCGTCGGGGTGGAGATGTGGCAGTAGATGTCAGCATTGGTGTATCTACGTCAAACCGTGCTATAGCTGTCAAACACCAATGACCTTGTGCTAGCTCTCATACTTTAACGCACAACAGTCACCTATATTGCTGTGAAGACGCAGTTCACATTCGTGTTATACCGATTGCTATGACAGAGGGATCAACCACGTTTTTTTTAATACTGTCATTGACGAACGGCGTTGCAAAGCGGAGTGGTTAATACATCATACAGTGTTATATGCAAGACAGCTTGAAAAGATGAATAGTCTGGGTTGTTGGCAACGGCGGTGAGGAGGTGGTTCCATTCAGATGCGGTCTTTGGCGGAAAGTAATTATTAAATGACATAGTGTGCAGTCTCCGTAAGTGGCATTCTTCTGATATGTCTAATCCCTTGGCCGGGCCCGGGTATTTCCGTCGCGGTAAGCGCAGACACTGTAATACATCTGCATGGGGTATTAATGGCGAGGGGAAGTCGGAGTCTTCAGAGAGGAAGAAAGAGGGATCCAAGTGGGACAATAGCTCGGGCGTCGGGTGCGCACCGATTTCGCTCATGAGCGTGTCCTGATGACCTGGTACACAACTGAGCTTCTGCGCGAAGCAAAAACCTCAGATTGTTTAAGAACCCTGCAAGCTAGCGGCGCAATCCGGCCCCGCATATCATTTTTGCATAACGCCGTATCGGTAAAAGCGCAGCCAAAGTACAGCCAAACATTGTCTTTTCGGGTGCTGTCCGCTGAGAGATCGAGTCGTTTGACTGTATTATGTAAACAATAGGTTAATTATAAAATAGGACGTGGTTGTTCCCGACGAAGGTAACTTATCGAGATGAGTAATGAGGACTTGATCTCCAATAAAACTTGGCAAGGCTTTGAGGCTTCCCAAGGAAACCAGTAATAGGTAGGCACACGTTGAGCAGTATTTGTCCGGAAAAATTTGCGATGATAAATTCTTTATTAAACGCCATTGGGTGGCTGTCACTTCTTTGCGCAATTGCTACTATTGGCCACAATGTACGTGACCTGGAGACGCCAGTGCCAGGTGGAAGCCCGCGGACAACCACAGTTACGGTGTTCCCGGGTTTACATCGAATTAGTCAAATTCTTTTTGGTTGACGAGCTGGAAATGAATGGTGCTGATGCCTTTTTAAGGCGATGGCACACTCGTTTTTTTCTATAACGTGTGGAAAAAATGGAATTTCCGGCAGTACCATACTGAGTAGAGAAAAACGAACAGGTTACCCACCCCTTCATGCTACCCTCCCCATTAGTCCACCTACTTGAGTGGTATGACGTCATTGTTAACACGCGTGTGTAGTTGCTTGGTCGCGCAGAGCGTGTATTATTGCGGTCTGCATAAGATTGAGTCTGGCGTTTGTATAAGTTATACTGACGCAACTTTAAGTATTTAGTGTATAGGCGCCTCTAGCGCTTGCATGTGTTGGTTCAGTAAGATGTCCTTCGTGGCTGGTTTAGAAAAGCGCGCGGCCCTGGCACGTGGCGACACCTCTCGGTGGCCGCGGTCATCCACTAACACGACCACAGTGTACTGTGACACTACGTAAACTTAATAGCTGAAAAAGCGGTGCACAACATTCCTGAAAAACATGGTTGATCCCTCCGTCATAAGAATCGGTATAGAACGAAAGTGAAACGTGTCATTGCAGGACAAGTAAAACTACTATTATACATTGATATACGAGAGCTTGCACATTGTCTATTGGTGTTTGGCAGCTATAGCACCGCTGTATGTGGACGCACCGTGCCACCCACGCTGACGCCTGGTCTGTATAGCCTGGTGGCACATCTCCACTCCTACGACCAATGTCTATGAGCATGAATAAACCTTTGTGGTCGATGTAGTAGTTTACATACAACTGGACACACCATATGGTGAATCCCGCGCATAGAGCATGCACTCTTTCAAAGCGTCGTCATTTGAGGAGAGGAACGACAAGGTGTTCGCTCCCTAGTAGTCAGTGCCAGTGCATTCGAAGCTGCAGGCGGTGGAGAAACACCATTAGTTCATTCGGAAGCGGCCCTGCGAGGGCGAGAAGGCACAAAACGGTGACGAATCGCGTAACTGAGTCGTCACTGAATCGAATCACCGTGGACGCCGCATTTCACCGACCAGAGTTTTCTACAATATTGCAGCGAAAGCCTCCGCCGCGCTGAGACTACCCAAATACTCGCAGTCGGTACTCGTTAGAGTGATGATGCATTACTCGTGACCTCCGAGACTGACTCGGGCAATAGGTCGTTGCCAGTGTTGCTCAGGTCGTTCCATTCACACGGGGAGAGCGTAATCAAAGAAACCGTTGCGACAGGCAGAAGAGAGTCGGTTATTGGACGTTGAACTCCTTTACCGAGCCATGGCCGGACTGGAAAGGTGCGTAGGCGGAACGCCCGCGCGCCTATACAGTCCGACCGTGACTATACAGCCCGGCCGTGACTGGAATATTAAACAGTTGGTATGAGAGGTAGTGTGTTCGACTGCCGTTTATGAAACTTTTTCTGCTTGTTTTTTTTCTTTGACATCTGATCGTGTGCATTTTGCTGACGTAGTTCCGTGAGGAAAATGCGTCATCAGTCTTGGGGTACCTTGGAATAAAACACTTTCGTGTTAAAAATTAGGCTTCCTTGCACTGGAGGCGCAATGTTAAAGTGACAGCGGAGCTAAAGGGCACCAATTATTCCTGGCTGTGCTGCCTTGCTAAGTTTTGCAAATTTTCTCTTGCTTTCTTCCTCTATTTCTTTCTTTTCTCTCTTCTCTGTGTTTTGGGTATATCTTTATTGGCTATATTTATTTATGTTTCTTTCTTTCACTCTTTCTCTCTCTATTTCTTTCTCTTTCTCGGTCTTTCCATCTTCGCCCGTTTCTTTCTCTCTCTTTCTTTTATTCTCTCTCGTTCTCTCCTTTTCCTTTCTGTCTTTTGTTCTCTTTATTTTTCTCTTTCTCTTTTTTCTGCGCTATGAATTACTCTCTCCGTTAATCCTCACCCTTGCGTATGTCCTCCTCACTCTCATTTTCCTTACTAAACTATATAAGGCTATGCTGTGCTCTGCTAACATGCCTGGATAGCCAAGTGGTCAAGACGCTCGCCTTCGAATTGTGGATACGCGTGCTCGAACGTCGCCTCGCGATGAATTCTTTTTCCCTAGAATTCCTCTTTCTCTATCTTTATCTCTCTTTCTTTCGCTCTCTCTACTCGTTCTTTTACCCATCAGCGTTAATGCGTCCCACGCCGGAGCAATCGGCGCACGTGTTTTGAGAGCGAAGCAGAAGATGAAGACGATGGCGATGAAGAAGAGGACGAAGAGAGCGCGTGCTGGTCTCTTTTTTTGTACACGCTAATTTGTAAACGCCAAAGTTTTCACTGCTAGCTTAAACTGCTTCGCTGTTTAAAATTGCTCTGGTTGAACTCGGACAACCCAGTTTGTCGAGCGATAGCTCGG